>NC_072040.1:1345000-1465000 GCF_027791375.1 Indicator indicator | reverse complement strand
ATTAGAAATGTGCTTCTGGCTTCCTGGGTTAGGATCAGATCCCATTTCCCTTCCTTGGCACTCACATTTGAACACTGACTGGCATTACACTTGCTCCTCTGGTACTCCCCCTGCACTCACAGGCATGGCATTGTGGATGCTGGAGGATGCACCTCTCTCTAGTCCCTCACTATCTCTTTATGTCACCCTGTTCCTTGTTGAATCTGCTGAAGATCCTTTCTTGCACTCCCAGCAATGAGAAAAGGAGGTTTTATTTCAGAGTGACATGCCATGAGAAAAACAAACACAAGGCACACCTAAAAGCTGCCAAGAGGACATCCAAAACTAAAAGGCTCCCAATTGTTTCAAGCCACTTAGTAGTGAAAGAAAGAGAGTGAAATATGTGCTGGAAATAAAGAATCCCAAGGCTGGGGTCAACCCTTTTTAATGCATTTGTGTGCTGCTCAGCACAATGCTCAGCCCCACAAATCTCAGCCTTTTCTTTCTCCAATCTAAACACCAAGACAGTTTTCTGGGTCCATATCTCGAGCTTGTCAAATAAATTATTCGGAGGACTGAAGGACCAACAGAAAACATCTTGTCTTTCCATCTGTTTTTTTCTTCATTTTGCCTCTTACCATACATACAGCAGTAATGTATTATTTGTACTTGCACATTAATCCAGAAGGTGCCATAAAAAGTAGGAATTCACTGCACACTCCCTCTCAGGAGGGGCTAAGCAGGCAAAGCACACTTAATGCAGCAGTTCTCAAAGCCTTGTCCTCTAAGCCTCCTTCTTTCTGGAGAGATTGCTCTGCCTGAGTGTTCCCCTCTCACCAGGCACATGTATACCCCATGCCTTGCTCTGCTCCAGCCTCTGCCTACCATGCCCATTTCAGCCCCCTTACAGAAATCCTTTGCAGCTCAGTCTCCAGCAAAACCAACTTTGAGCCCATCCAGCCTGACTCGGAGAGTTCCTGCATCCCAGCTTAATTCCTCACTGGCTGCTGCAGCATCCCTGAACTCCTTCTGCAGCCAGCCTTTGAGCACTGCAATGGAGCTCAGCACTAGCCAGGAGCAGGTTATGAGAGAAAAAGAGGTTGAAAGAGGTGAAGCACATGCAACAGCAGTCCCAGAATCCTCTCACATCTGCTGACATGCTCCACTTTGGAGATTAGATGGTCTCCAGAGGTCCCTTCCCTAGCATCCTGTGACATCCAACCTGCAGGAAGCAGCTGCACTCAGTCTGCCTCTAGCCCTTGTGTGTGCAAGGACAACAGTGAGCAAGTTGTTTTTCTGTGGGTTTCTGAAACCTCATGGATGCTTTTCTGTGAAGGAGGAGAGTTTTCCTCAACCACAGCCAAAGATCACAGCACTATTTATGTTCTGGTAAACTTTGAGTTTTAGCTGCTGTTGCAACATCCTTGGCAACGTTTGGACCATTTGGCTTTCTGTGATAAATATGATTTGTTCTTCACAGAATTTTCTGTGCATAAAAATGGTTGTTCTGGGTCAGACCAAGCCAGGCACACAGGGAGCTGTATGAGTGCAATGAGCTCATAGAGTGCTACAAGCCTAGAAAACTCCATCAGCATCCAGTGAGCTCCAGCTCAGGCACTTCTGGAGATGGAGGTCTTTGGATTTAATAACTTTCGGAGGGCTTTTCTGCCATGAATTTGCCTCATCCCTTTTTGAACTCATAAAAACTTTCAGAGTCCACTAAGGAATTTCATAGTTTGACAGACTAGAGCCATAGAACTAAGTGCTCATTGCATTCAAACCATTGCAGTGACTGCTGAGAGCTTGACTCCTACCATCTTTGTAAGATGACCACCAGTCCCAGCAGAGGAAGAGACTGTCAGCCACTACTGTTGCCTCTTCCAGCAGCTGTTACAGGTTTTAGTCATCTTTTCTGCAGGCTGAAGATAGGGATCACAGAAACTTTTGAATATCTTTTCTCATCTCTGTGCCTTTTCTCTAATCCTGTTGTTTTCTTTCCTGAAAGAAGGGATAAGTAGAGGGGACCACACAACATCCAAAACACCATGGAGTGCACCATGGTGGTGGTACAGTAGCTGTACCTAAAGTGTTCGATTGGCGGCTGATGCTGGCCATTGCACGGGACGGTGGGGGTGGGGGTGGGGCTGGGGGGGGGGGAGGGAGCGGGGGGTAAGGGAGAAGCGAGGCGGCGGAGAAGGAAGGGAAGGGAATGGAAGCGAAGGAAGGAAGGCAGGGGCAAGAAGGACAGGAAGGAAGGACGGAAGGCAATGAAGGCCGGACGGCCGTGACGGAGACGGAAGGACAGGCAGGAAGGACAGGCAGGGAGGGAGGGAAGGAGGGAGGGCGAGTGAAGAGACGGAGAGGCGAGGGAGCGGGCTAGGGGCAGTGGAGGACGTGACGGAAGGGAAGGAGAGAAGGGGTCGGCACTGGTCTCTTTGCGGTTTGGTGTGATCATTGCCTCCCGTCCCTTGTCCTTCATCTTCCTCTCGTTCTTCCGCCTTCCTTCCTTCCTATCCTTCCTTCCTTCCTTCCCTTCCTTCCTTTCCTTCCTTTCCTTCCTTTCCTTTCTTTCCTTCCTTCCTTCCTTTCCTTTCCTTTCTTTCTTTCTCTTCCTTTCCTTCTCTTTCTTTCTTTCTTTCTTCCTTTCTTTCTTTCTTTCTTTCTTTCCTTTCTTTCTTTCCTTTCTTTCTTTCTTTCTTTCCTTCTCTTTCCTTTCCTTTCTTTCTTTCTCTTCCTTTCTCTTCTCTTCTTTCTTTCCTTTCTTTCTTTCCTTTCTTTCTTTCCTTCTCTTTCTTTCTTTCTTTCTTTCTTTCTTTCTTTCTTTCTTTCTTTCTTTCTTTCTTTCTTTCTTTCTTTCTTTCTTTTCTTTCTTTCTTTCTTTCTTTCTTTCTTTCTTTCTTTCTTTCTTTCTTCTTCTTTCTTTCTTTCTTTCTTTCTTTCTTTCTTCTTTCTTTCTTTTTTCTTTCTTTCTTTCTTTTTTCTTTCTTTCTTTTTCTTTTCTTTCTTTCTTTTCTTTCTTTTTTCTTTCTTTTCTTTCTTTCTTTTTCTTTCTTTCTTTCTTTCTTTCTTTTCTTTCTTTCTTTTTTCCTTTCTTTCTTTTCTTTCTTTTCTTTTTCTTTCTTTCTTTCTTTCTTTCTTTTTTCTTTCTTTTCTTTTTTCTTTTCTTTCTTTCTTTTTTCTTTCTTTCTTTCTTTCTTTCTTTCTTTTTTTCTTTCTTTTCTTTCTTTCTTTTCTTTCTTTCTTTCTTTTTTCTTTCTTTCTTTCTTTTTTCTTTCTTTTTTTCTTTTCTTTCTTTCTTTCTTTCTTTCTTTCTTTCTTTTCTTTTTCTTTCTTTCTTTTTCTTTCTTTCTTTTCTTTTTCTTTCTTTCTTTCTTTCTTTCTTTTTTCTTTTTTCTTTTCTTTCTTTCTTTCTTTCTTTCTTTCTTTCTTTTTTTCTTTTTTTTCTTTCTTTCTTTCTTTCTTTCTTTCTTTCTTTTCTTTCTTTCTTTTTCTTTTTTCTTTCTTTCTTTCTTTCTTTCTTTCTTTCTTTTCTTTCTTTTCTTTCTTTCTTTTTTCTTTCTTTCTTTCTTTTCTTTCTTTTTCTTTCTTTCTTTTTTCTTTCTTTCTTTCTTTTTTCTTTTCTTTCTTTCTTTTCTTTCTTTCTTTTTTCTTTCTTTCTTTCTTTCTTTCTTTCTTTCTTTCTTTCTTTTCTTTTTTCTTTCCTTCTCTTTCTTTCTTTCTTTTCTTTCTTTCTTTCTTTCTTTTTTTTCTTTTCTTTCTTTCTTTTTTTCTTTCTTTCTTTCTTTTTTCTTTCTTTTTTTTCTTTCTTTCTTTTTTTCTTTTTTTTTCTTTCTTTTTTTCTTTTTCTTTTCTTTTCTTTTCTTCTTTCTTTCTTTTCTTTCTTTCTTTCTTTCTTTCTTTCTTTTTTCTTTCTTTTTTCTTTTCTTTCTTTCTTCTTTTTTCTTTTTCTTTCTTTCTCTTTTTTCCTTCTCTTTCTTTCTTTTTCTTTCTTTCTTTCTTTCTTTTTCTTTCTTTCTTTCTCTTTCTTTCTTTCTTTCTTTCTTTCTTTCTTTCTTTCTTTCTTTCTTTCTTTCTTTCTTTCTTTCTCTTTCTTTCTTTCTTTCTTTCTTTCTTTCTTTCTTTCTTTCTTTCTTTCTTTCTTTCTTTCTTTCTTTCTTTCTTTCTTTCTTTCTTTCTTTCTTCTCCTTCTTCTCCTTCCTTCCTTCCTTCCTTCCTCCCTCCCTTCCTCCCTTCCTTCCTTCCTTCCTTCCTTCCTTCCTTCCTTCCTTCCTTCCTTCCTTCCTTCCTTCCTTCCTTCCTCTTGTGTCTGATGGGTTTGCTTTGCAGAATTAAAACAAGAACCAAACTGAATATAGCAACCAACAAAACAATCAAGTGAGAGCCATGATACCTTCTGTCCAAAAAAACCCTTTTCTTCTTCACTTTTCCACCATCCAAAGAACATAAGGGACATCTGCATGATCCTCTGATGTAAAAGGTCTCAGACAGATTAGAGAGAACAGAGAGAGGGGCCAGGAGGAAACCTGTGTCTCTGCCATCCATCACAAACACATGTGTGCCAGGTGGCTTTGATATCTGCTCCTGCATACACCCAGAGAAATAATCTCGCCTCATAAACCCTCAGACCAAGCCACTGCTGAAGATACAGAATAATTTGATACTGGTATTTGCATTTTTTACTGTCCAGAACTCATTGTAAATCATGGTGCAGTGTGCACTGAGGAATGCATGGTGCTCAAGGTGAGAACTCAGAGACATTAATTTGATAGTGTAGCTAAAATATTGCACCCTCATGGCCATTAAGGCAGCTGTAAAGGATGGAGCAGTGCAGCCAAATAACCTTGGCTAGCTGTCACAAATTATCACTCATCCTCTCACCTCTGGGCTGAGGAATAAAGCCAAGTGTCTTGGTAAAGGTCTTGAAGTTGAAGGTGCTGCACAGCCCCCGTGCGAAAGATGGGATTCAGCAAACACGAAAAAGACTCAAGATCAGTCACAGCAGAGTGTGGGGACACCTTTTGGGTCTGAACTGAATGGTGTGAGAAGAGGAAGGAAGGAAGGAAGGAAGGAAGGAAGGAAGGAAGGAAGGAAGGAAGGAAGGAAGGAAGGAAGGAAGGAAGGAAGGAAGGAAGGAAGGAAGGAAGGAAGGAAGGAAGGAAGGAAGGAAGGAAGGAAGGAAGGAAGGAAGGAAGGAAGGAAGGAAGGGAGGAAGGAAGGAAGGAAGGAAGGAAGGAAGGAAGGGAAAGCAGGGAAGGAAGGAATGGAAGGCAGGAAGGGAAAGCAGGAAAGGAAGGCAGGAAGGGAAGGAAGGGAAGGAAGGGAAGGAAGGGAAGGAAGACAGGCAGGGAGGAAGGAAGGAAGGGAGGAAGGAAGGGAGGAAGGAAGGAAGGAAGGAAGGAAGGAAGGAAGGAAGGAAGGAAGGAAGGAAGGAAGGAAGGAAGGAAGGAAGGAAGGAAGGAAGGAAGGAAGGAAGGAAGGAAGGAAGGAAGGAAGGAAGGAAGGAAGGAAGGAAGGAAGGAAGGAAGGAAGGAAGGGAAGGAGGAAGGGAGGAAGGGAAGGAGGAAGGGAGCACTGTGCTGTGCTGCATGGGGACAGGAGTGGAAAGCAGCTGCTGACAGCTGAGGCTGTTCCTGCCCAGCCAGCACTGTACAACCCACACCACCCTGTGAAGAATTTAATTTCCTTTTCTCAGAAGGAAAGTTTACAAACCTTTGGGATGTAACTTTTTTTTAATTATTTTTATTTATGAATGCTGAGGGCAAGAGAGTGATAGAAGAATGGCAACAACCCTGAGATCTGGATCACCACCTACAGGAATAGGGAAAGAAATGATTAAAAGGACTTGTACAATTGCATCACACAGTAGGTTGAGCAGAAACAGTTAAAGCCATCAAAAGGGCAAGATGATTGATATCCTGGAGTTCAAGAGGAGGCAGTGAAACTGAAAGCAAGATTTTGGCAAATGTTTTTTGATGTTCAGTAAGGACAAAGATAGTGGTTTTAGAGGAGAAATAGCTCAGGTTGCTGTGGGTTCCAGCAAACAGCCACTGGAGTGTGAGCCCAGCTCACTGTGGTAAATAGAACATGCTAAAGGCCTTATACAGAATATCTAACATTAGTAGTATTTGAGGTGGCCCCAAGGAAGGGCATCCATTTCAGGAAAATGTGCCCAGCTGCCTTACAAACAATGCTTAACTCTCACTTAAACAGGCAATGCAACATATAGACCCAGCTCAAGCCAAGGCACAGAAGAATTAGCTCTGAATTAACTGCTGCACTGAGGCTAGAAGGAACCTCTGACACTCATCCCACCCCTCATCAAAGCAGGGCTGGTTCTGAAGACAGAAAATGTTCCTTAGGATTGTGTCCAGTATCTCCATGGACTGAGATCTCACAGCCTCTGTGTGCACCTGCTCCAGTGTTTGGCCTCCTTCTCTGTGAAATGCCAGGAGAAAACCAAATGTATCAAGGTTCATTTCAAAGCCATTTGGCTGGGAGGAAATTGAGAAGAGCTTAGGTCTGAAGGATACTGGCAGAAGAGATTGCCCAGCACAAAGATATCTTCTTTTGTTGTTTTCCAGATTCTTGTCATAATGTAGAAGATCTTTGCAACCTCTTAGGAATTATTTTGAGTATGGATGAAAAGGGAGTCTTTCTCTGGAGCTGCCTAAAATAACTTGGTTGTCTCCATTGCCTCTTGGTCTTCTTATCCTCCCTGTAGAAAATCACATCTCCCCACAAAGGGAAATATTGGCTCACTATCTTCCAGCACTGGCACACCTGGAAAATGGATTGGATGCAAGCACAAATCCTAACAAAGAGGCAGCTCTAGACTCAGTAACAGACTCCATGGGAAGCAGAACTACATGAAAGCACTTGCTTGGCTCCATTTTACAACTGACATAAAGTTGTCCATTTTGGCATAACTGAGCTCAGGAGAAAGCCAGACCATAGATGGGAAAGGATATTTCATGGTCATAAAAGAAAAGACCTCCCTGGTCAGAAAGTAACTTTGGTCCAGAGACTGCTTGATTCCAAACTGAAAACCTGAGCAAGTTTTAACTTGTAGAAAGGTGAAAGCAGACAGGAAACACACAACCCCCTGCTGCATCCTAGGTGGGTGATTTTTGTCAGCTAGGATGGATGGTGTTGACTGCATACCCTGCATGCCTCCACTGCAGCTCATCCACAGAGGGAGGAAATGTGCTGCATCCCTGACTGAAGCTGCTCAGTGCTTTTTGCAGCTGCCTAAACTGCTGCTGCTGTGTAGTTCCACCCCTGGAGACTCACAAAAGTGGGCAAAGAACAATCAAAACACCATGTGCTGGACTGACATGGAAGACACTGCTTATGGGGCAGGGTGCAGGACCACAAAAGTGGTAAAAAGCAATCAAAATACCATGTGCTAGGCTGACATGGAAGGCACTGCTTATGGGGCAGGGTGCAGGACCACAAAATTGCCCAGAAAACAATCAAAACACCATGTGCTAGACTGACATGAAAGACACTGCTTATGGGGCAGGTTGCAGGACCACAAACCATGGGACCAAGCCTTTACAGCACGTTAAGCTATGCAGCTGATCACTCTGTAAGTGGCAAAAATAAAAAGTGCACTTCTCTTTCCCTCCCCCTTCCCTGGTACCACACAGCTCCTGTTTGTCCTGTGTTAAGCAAAACAAGACCCCCCCCAGGTCATATGAGGCACTGTGGCCTTACTGTAAGAGGAATGATAGCATCCAGGGTATAAAATCTGCCAAGTGAACAAAGGACAAAGCAGATACTTTTGTTGGAGTGAAAAACACCAATTATTCTTGTGTTTCTTAACCACACATTCATCTCCCTCCTTATTCTTTCCCTCTTTCAAGTGAGCTGCCACGCTGGTGGTTATTGCTTTGCCAATAATGTCTGGTGCTGCCTGATAACATCACACCACCTACAACAATGGGGGATTGTCTGCAGCCCCTGCTGGTGGAGTGAGTTACCAGTTAGTGTAAACAAAAGGGCTCTCAGTCAAGAAGATGAACCAAAGATATATTTTCGAATTAAGCACCAGGCAAACACTTAACATAGGAGAATAAATCTTCTCCAGCTGGCAAACACTGCAGGAATAGTTCACTCTCTCAAAAAAAAAAAAGATTGTGTTGGGTTTGCCCTGCCAATAGCATACACAGAGTCATTGTGTCAGGCTCAGCAAGAGAGTTATTTATATGCCTTGAATGAGTGCTGCTTTCTGCAGAACCCCTCTCAGACGTCACAAAAATCACCCAGCAGACATCATCCCCAAAAGAGGAGGTTTTATCCTAATGTTTGAGATTTATTTTCGCTGTTGGGGGGCCACTAAAGCTTGGTTCTGACAGGTCTTAAGGACAGGAGGGGAATATTAGGTCACACAGTCAGATGTCTTGTATATCACAGGCCATAAAATTTCCTCCAGCTACTTCTGTATGGAGCCCAATGGTTGACACTTGGCTGAAGTGTGTGCCTGGAAGGTTTGCCGTCTTCAATCTACCACTTTTCTCTGTAGCTGGTTCCAGCAGAAATCAACCTCACTATAAAACCTTTGAGTTGTACTTGCATTTGATTTTCTTTGGCTTTGATTTCCATGCTTAGGTTCCCATTGTGCTTTTCTCTGATCCCTTAAAAAGCCCTTTAATAACTGTTATTGCTTTGCCATCCAAGAACCCTGAACCAGCTGAATACCGTGGTGGTTCCCAGTAAAGGCAGGAGAGGGAAAGCAGAGAGGGGAATTTTGTCTGGAATCCAGCTAAATTGTATTTGCTTTGCTTTTTACCTCCCCAGACAAAAAAAGTTGTTTCAGATGAAGTGGGAACACTGTGCTGTTCAGTTTGGGGGTTTCAGTTTGAAACAACTTTCAGCAACTTGCAGCTTGTGTGCATCAGAAAAACATCAACCCAAACCCCAGAAGAAAGTTCAGTCAAATCCTTTTTTGTTTTTTTCCATTGTCCAGTTAACATTTTTTTCAGATTAAACAGACTGATATTAATCAGCACTTACTTCTGATTTTAGTGTTTAGGGTAACTCCCCCAAAGTGTGTCTGTTACAAACCCTCTGCCATTGTTTCTAACTGAATATTTTTGATATGCAGCATAAAATGATCATTACTAAGAGAAGAATAAACTGTCCTCATTGTTTTACCAGAACTAAACACCTCAGAGCCATAGAATCAGTAAGGTTGGATGTGATGGTTTAAAAACTGTCTTTCTAATTTTTCTTCTCCAAGTTCAAGCAGAGAAAGCTAAAGAATGTAAATGAGTCAAAATTGGGGGTAAGAAAGCAAAATAATGATTGTTGTAAACACTTCCAGTGTGCCACATCTACACACTTTCTTGAACATCTGCTGGGATGATGACTCCACTACCTCCCTGGGCAGCCTGATGGAGGAGATGATCTCTGGGATCCCTTCCAACCTAAGCTATTCTATGATTCTAGATTCTATACAGCATGGGGCTGTTCAGTCTGGAGAAGAGAAGGCTCTGAGGTGACCTTCTTGTGGCCTTCCAGTATCTGAAGTGGGCTACAAGAAAGCTGGGGAGGGACTTTTTAGGATATCAGGTAGTGACAGGACTGGGGGGAATGGAACAAAGCTGGAAGTGGGGAGATTCAGGCTGGACATGAGGAAGAAGTTCTTCCCCATGAGAGTGGTGAGAGCCTGGAATGGGTTGCCCAGGGAGGTGTTTAAGGCCAGGCTGGATGAGGCTCTGGCCAGCCTCATCTAGTGTGAGGTGCCCCTGCCCACGGCAGGCGGTTGGAACTGGATGATCCTTGTGGTCCCTTCCAACCCTGACTGAATCCATGATTCTATGAATAACCAAGCAGAAAAATATCATAAATTTATCAATTATTTAACTCTAAAAAAGAAAAAAAAGAGCAGCTCCTTGTGATTTGCAGCTGAGAAGACCATTAAGTAACTGTTTACATTCCAGAAGGTCTCCTTTTCCCATGCTTCTGATGTGATTGTCATACATGTTCCCCAAGCCCACTCTGAATGCTCATCCTGGGCTTCCTGCTCTCACTTTCAGCCAGGAGGATAAATTGAACTTGCATCATGGGAATATTAAAGGACAAAAGAGCCACTAAAATGCTGTCAATGGCATCTGTGTCAATTTAAGAGCAATATAAAGAGCAATTGCCATCTTTTCTGCACCCATTACACAAATGGTGAATTTTTCAGCTCTGCTGGTCAGCTAGGATGCCTTGCTATTGGCATCACATCCAGCACCAGCATCCTTTTATGGATGAGGGTGATGCTGATATATGCCTAGTGAGGCTTTTCTTTCAGCCAGCATCAGCACATTGCAATCAATGTGGACTTATTCCTCCTGTGATCCAAATAATTTTACTACTTAACTTAATTGGCAATGAACAAAAGTAGTAAGAATCATTATTCAGGAGGGATCCTCATATACTCTCTGAGTATTTTCTTTAGGATCAGTGGAAAAGCAGGAAAATTGCCAAGAGTTTTCTGGCTGGCAAGACTTTGGAGGCTTATGAAACTTCCCAGACTTCTCATTTTTCAAGGAAAAAAAAGAGAAAAAAAAAGGAAAAAAGGCAGTTTTGAAAAGCTTAAAGGGCCCTGCAGGCTTTATGGAGCTTTGTGATAACTTTTAGAGGGAGCAATGTCATATTGGGGAAAGAAAATCTACACAGATAACTTTCCAGGTAAAAACCTTCACTGCACCAACCTCATCTTTGTCTCCCTGATGTGACAAAGGTGCCAAGATGCCATGCAACTTATTAGAGATGGACTCACCAGGCTTACTTCTTAGGGAGGACACTTCAACACCTGATGGTGACATGAGGCAAGCCTAATGTGTCACCAGACCTAAGAATATTTTCAGTAGTGGAATTAAAATTGGATAATGCCAATAGATTGCATTCCTGAATGATGGTCTTGTGCTTCTCATCTGGTTTCTGTGTGGAACTAAAATTGTTGACTGATGGAAAACACTGCAGCAAGAAGTGGAATAGATATGAAAACCAAGAGATGAATTAAAAGAGTAGAAAAAGAATTACTGCAAGCCTCTTGCTAATGCTGTGTAATGCATCTACACAGTTTATGAGCTTAGTCTGATTAATAATACAAAAAGATAGCAGTAAAAGAGCATTCCCAAAGCTCAGATGTACATTTGGGCTTTCTTCAGGAGGTTATATGTAACACCAGCCTTTTTTTTTTTTCAGAAGGGTGAAGTGCCTGAATACACCCCAAATTCTACCAGTCCTTCAATTATTAAATGTTTTTCTTCTAGTCTCATGAACTGGATGCAAGAATCTTCCAACCTGGAAATTTCCAAGACCTACAGATGCCAAGGAGGGCTTTAAAAGATGAAACAGCTGAATGAAAAAATTTCAGCAAGAGGAAGGGAAATAAGAACAAATTTTACTCCCTTCCTACCCCAGACAATCTACAGGGAGCTGCAGTGGTTTGCTCAACTTGTCTCAGTTCTGGATGACCACAAAAGCATGCAGCACTAGGAGATGTCTCTCTGCCATTCTGCCTGCACAAGGCAAGTGGGAGAGCAGGTGAGCTAACATTGCTTCCTTCTCTCACTTTGGCTGAAGGAGGAGCCTGGTGTGGCAAAACAAAGTGCCTGTGAAAGACAGCCACTGTGAAAAGGTAGAGGAAATCAATTCTCAGACCTTCATGTCTTATCTAAGATTTTATATGAAGTTCTTTTACCTTGTAACTCCTAACTCAAGCTCTGCTCTGCCATCAGACACGCAGTGCATGAAGGCTTTTGAATTAGTGCCTGAGTCAGGAGGTGACCCAAGAGCAAGTCCTTCAAGTCTAATCTCTCCTCCCTTGCAAGGCAAGAGTCCTTCTAGACAGATTGCTTTCATAGTCCAAAAGTAATTTGTCCAATTAAGAGCTAATTTCCCCTCTGCTGGATCTATTTTAGACTATCACACATGGTCCATTGTGGCTTCCTAAGTGGCCAAGCTGGCACCACACAGTGGTGGAAGCAGCATGGTAGGGCATCACAAGGAGGTCTCCAGTGACTATGTGTGCTGTGACACACTGGTTCCAGTGAGATGGAGGCAATTTCCCCCAGGAACAGCTTGAAATCTGTGTACCTTTCAGATCCAATAAAATAAAACCCAGAGGTGGGGTTTTTTTTCTTCCCTTTGTTAACCAGTAAGGAATTGCCCTACTGCAGATAAATACACCCAGTCAAACTATTTAGATACAGCTATTGACAATCTACTAGAGCAGATCATTTGAAACAGAAAGGAAAAATCAATAGGAATATCTCCAGTGCATTGATTATCAGGCAAGCATTCCTGTTGCCAGAAATATGAAACAATTTAAGCAGAGGAGTGGGAATTGAAATGGATTGATAGCCCTAGTTAAGAAACAAAATGAATTCTGAGCTCTTCAGAAGAAGCAGTCATGCATGCTGGGGGCTGGAACCAGATCATCTTTACAGAATCACAGGGCCACAGAATCAACCAGTTTGGAAGAGACTTCCAAGATCATCAAGTCCAACCCAAGCCATTCTGTGTTCTGGTTTCTAGACCACAGACTGGGCAGGGCACACCTAGAGTCCTCTGTCCAGTTCTGGGCCACTCAGTTCAAGAGAGATGTTGAGATACTGGAACATGTCCAGAGAAGGGCAACGAAGCTGGGGAGGGGTCTGGAGGGGAGGCTGAGGGAGCTGGGGGTGTTTAGCCTGGAGAAGAGGAGGCTCAGGGGAGACCTCATTGCTGTCTACAACTCCCTGAAGGGAGGTTGTAGCCACGTGGGGGTTGGTCTCTTCTCCCAGGCAACCAGCAGCAGAAGGAGGGGACACAGTCTCAAGCTGTGCCAGGGGAGGTCTAGGCTGGATGTTAGGAGGAAGTTCTTCCCAGAGAGAGAGATTGCCCATTGGAATGTGCTGCCCAGGGAGGTGGTGGAGTCACCATCCCTGAAGATGTTCAAGAAAACCCTGGATGAGGCACTTAGTGCCATGGTCTGGTTGATTGGCTAGGGTTGGGTGATAGGTTGGACTGGATGATCTTGGAGGTCTCTTCCAACCTGGCTGATTCTGTGATTCAAAGTAGAAATCAGTGAGAGTTCTAAAAACTCTGTTTAAAATTGCTTAAGGTTCCTGGTACAAAAATCATCAACAGTGACAAGAGAACCCAGGGTGGTGGCCTGGGGGCAAAATCAGCTTGTGCTGACTGCAAGCATTGTTGGAGGGCCCTGAATGTGCTGCGGGGTGTCTGGTTTAGGAGAGCATGGACTCTCAGCTGGGATTTCCTGAGCAGATGATGAGCTGACAAGCCAGGAGAGATGAAGCTGGGAAGTGTTAACAGTGGGTAGCTGGCCCTGACCTGACTGGGGTCCGTGCTGCAGATGCTGGATGCTGTGAGAAACTCCACTTCTGGTGAAGGAATCCACCAGCCACCATTTCAAAAGGAAGAGAAAAACCCCTCTGGAAAGCCCCTCTCTGGGGGTTTTCCTTGTAGAAGTATGACAGCCCAATAAACAGAGCTCTGCTGAAGTCTGGTCCCCATCTGGAGTCAGTTTCTAGCTGACCCAACGTGCAGCCTGGAGTTTGTGTTTGCTAGAGCTAAGATAATAACAAGGCTGAGAACTCCCAGCAGTTGTTTGCTTTGATTTGCAGAATGTTTGTTACACCACATTATCATCAAAAAATTGGCTATATCCGCTGGTCAAAAGCTCAGGAGTTACCCAAACAAAGCTTCTGCCAATGTTGCTTTATATTCAACCAAAAAAAAAAAGGGGCGCGGGGGGGGGGGGGGGGGGGGGGGGGGGGGGGAATTATCAGTTGTCTTGGTTTTTTTTTTAATGAGCTAGTGTGGGAGATTTTGGGTTGAAATATCCTGTGGCCTGTCCTAGGACTTGGTAAAAAAGCAAATACCTTTTGGAGGGAATAAACCAGGATGCTTTTCTGACCATGTTTTCTCATGGTTCAGATCACCAGGCTCTGCAGGTTTGAGTAGGTGTTTTGCAGCAGACTCATAGAACAGTTTGGGTTGGAAAGGACATTTGAAGGTCATCTTGTCCCTTGCAGTGTGCAGGGACAACTTCAAGCAGATCAGGTTGCTCAGAACCCTAATCAACCTGACCTGGAATGGTTCTAGGGATGGGGCATCTCCCACCTCTCTGGGCAACCTGGGACAGTGTTTCACCAACCTCAGGGTAAAAATTTCTTCCTTACATCTAGTCTAAACTTTGGGTGGAAACCATCACCCCTCATCCTTTTACAACAGGCCCTGCTAAAAGGGCTGTCCCCATCTTTCTCACAGACCTTCTGTCAGGACTGAAAAGCTGCCACAAGGTCTCCCTGGAGCCTTCTCTTCCCCAGGCTAACAACCCCAGCAGCAGGGTAACTTCAGGGTAGCTTTTACATCAACATGTTTGACATTTCCCACCTGAATATGACTGAAACCTATCACACAGAATCCCTGCTCCTGAAAGGATGTTTTAAGGACAGCATCTGACATCTGCAGAGCTTGTACAGCTAAGATCTGCTCACAGATGAGTCATCTGATTCAGATGTGGCTACAAACCTCTAGCCAGAAACAACACTGGCATCTTTAATTTAACGGGTGTGATTGCAAGTCTGCTTCTGCACATTAGCCTCGAGTGGTTAAAGAACTGAATGCCAGACTAAAAGGAGTTAGGGACAGAAGCTTACAGGTGATGGCAGGGGGGAAAAAGAAAGAAATGGGGGAGAAGCAAATGGAAGATATTGGATAGTAGATGCAAAAAGAAAAAAGATCACAGAAGGTTAGGGGTTGGAAAGGACCTCCAGAGATCATCGAGTCCAACCCCCCTGCCAGAGTAGGACCACAGAATCCAACACAGGTGGCACAGGAACACATCCAGTTGGGGCTTGAAAGCCTCCAGAGAAGGAGACTCCACAACCTCTCTGGGGAGCCTGTTCCAGTGCTCTGTGACCCTCACAGTGAAGAAGTTCCTCCTCATGTTGAGGAGGAACTGTGCTGGAGTTTCTATCCATTGCCCCTTGTCCTATCCCAGGGTGCAAGTGAGCAGAGCCTGTCCCCTCCCTCTTGACCCCCAGCCCTCAGATATTTATAAACGTTACTTAAATCCCCTCTCAGTCTTCTCCAGACTGAAAAGCCCCAGGGATCTCAGCCTCTCCTCATAGGACAGTGCTCCAGTCCCTTCAACATCCTGAGTATCTGAGATATTTCTGTGCAGGGACTTGGAATGCAAACAGGAGAGCTTAAATCAGAGCCAAACCTGTGTTAAGTGACACTTGAAGTTTGATGGGACAGCTGACAGCAAAACAGGCATCAGCTTCTGTTTCAGAGCTGGCACAGGATGTCTTAAACACACAAGAGTGTGTGTGCTGCTTCCAGAAGTTAGACAAAAGTGTGAGAGAGATTAGTTGAATGAAACAAAAGGGGAAAGAGGCAGTTCTGCCAGGTAGGCTGCTCAGAGGATGAAAGTAGGACCTCTGATCACCATGGCTGGGAGAGGCAATGCTGCAGGACTGGGCAAAGGGAGATTTAGTCATGTGGCTATCCATCTGTCCAAACAAAACCACCAACCCAGCTGGCAAGGTAACCACCCTGTTCTGTTTGAGATAGGGCTTGAAAATTGCTACCAGGGCTTCCACATTTTGCATTCAATCCTGACCAGTAAAGAGGAGCTGGCTGGAAATCTGATGGTGAAAGGTAAGCAGAAGTGACCAGAACAGGAGTTTATTACTATGAGAAAAGAAAGACAGGAAAATAGTAGAAAAAGCAGCTGGGAGCCCAGCAAAGTAGGCACAAGCATCTGAAATGCCATAAGTTGGCCTTTCTTGTTCTATGGGATTAATAGGAGCAAAACAAATAATAATAACATAGCACAAAATAATAATAATAATTATTAATAATAATAAACCAATACTAAATAAAAAAGCAATGAGGATAAGCTGCTACACCGTATTACAAGGATAATTCTTGCCTGAGGAATAAAAAGTAGTATGGTAAATGTTGAAAGCAGGGGAACAGAAAGACAGACAGTGAAGAAATAATGATAAAGAGCAAAACAGCCCCAAAGAAAGAAACAAAAAAAGATGAAGGTTTGGGTTTGCAATCCACTAAAAGAAGCAAGCAGTAAGAAAGGGTTCAGGGACTGCAGCAAGCAGAAAAGGAAGACAGAGACAGACCTCAAAGGAAATGTGTTACTTAAGGAAAGAGCAGAGAAGGCAGGTGGTGCAGTGTAAGCTGAAGTTTCGGGTGCCTGCTTTCTTTCAAGCTGCAGGAAGCAGATTAGTCTCAACCAGACACCGAGAGAAAGTAAATAGGGAAATGGGGCAAGGCAGGGCAGAGCAGGGTAAAGAGTAAAGGAAAGAACATTTGGAGAGTGCAGATGTATTTGAGTCAGCAGTGCCTGATCAAGTCCATGCCAGGGTACTTAAGGAACAAAGCAGCTGGCAATGATCTGAGATCTCACACAGACCAGGCAGAGCAGGGGAGGGGGTGTGAGGACAGAGCTGGAAATAAAAAAGAAAGGAGGAAGGCAGGAATTACAAGACAGTCTGCCTAATTTTGATACCCAAGAGGTACCAAAACCAATACCTTTCCAGACACCTAGAGAGTAAAAAGACACAACCCTCAAGATAAAGCTATCAACAGTTCACTTCAGGCTGAAGGGATCTCACACTGAGAGCTGTAGGAGGTCTCCATTGCAAACAGTTACTTTCCATTTTCTTTTTAAGCACTTGCTGCTCCAACAGAGAGTGTATCTGAACTTCCTGAGCAAAGGCAAGCTCAGAAGCATTGCCAGGATCCAAATTCAGATCATTCTTAACGAATCCAGGAGGGGGAAGGAGTGAGATCTGGAATCTCTCAGATTAAATTGGGTGAACATTGATGCAACATGCTATGCTTCTTGAGGAGAAATCCAATGCATAAATACAAAATGAGGACTAACAGACAGGGAAGAACCTAGCAGGGGAAAAAAAATAAATTAAATCCATATATAAATATATATGAAGTCTAATGAGAAGCAGCTGAGGGAAGTGGGGCTGGTTAGCCTGGAGAAAAGGAGGTTGAGGAAAGATCTTCTCACTCTCTGAAACTACCTGAAAGGAGGTTGGAGTGAGGTGGGTGTGGGTCTCTTCTCCTTAGTAACAAGCAATAGGACAAGAGGAAACAGTCTCAGGATGCACCAGGGGAGGTTTAGGTTGGACATTAGGAAAAATTCCTTCCCTGAAAGTGTTGTCAAACCCTGGAACAGGCTGCCCAGGGCAATGGTGGAGTCACCACTAGACCAGAGGTATATAAAAGCCTTGTGGGTGTAGTGCTGAGGGACATGGTTTAGCAGTGGACTTGGTAGTGTTAAGTTCATGGATGGAGTTCATGACCTTAAAGTTCTTTTCCAACCTAAACAATTCTCTGATTCTGTATCCACAGCTCTGCCATGGTGTTGTGGCCCATTCCGTGTTTTCTACTCCCTCACCACTTTTTTTCCTTTTCTTTTTCTTCTACAGCACCAAGTCTTATTTTGATGTCTGCTTGTGGTGGATTTTCTCTCCTGTGGCTCTGCTCTTCAGCTGGGCTCTGCACACCTTTTCACTGCAGGGCTCTCCTGCCAAGAAAAACATGGATTTCTCTGAACTGTTCAGCACTAGGAAGGACCAAAATAAGTAAAGGAGAGGCATGATGTGGAAAGGGAGAACCAGGGGAAGGTGTTCCTTGACATGGAATATGCCTGCTTCAAGAAGGAGCCTTGGCAGGCCTGAGCAAGAAAAAGCAGGTTCAGACAGTCCAGCATCTGCTCAACATTACCTAATGCCCAGCAGCCAGAGGTGCTAACATCCAGCACACACCTTCCCTTGCTTTGGAGCAAGAAACCAGCCCAAGCCCTCTGAAGGGCATTCTTGGTGCCATGCCTTCCCACCAAGGCAAGCAACAAGTCACTAGTTGGATCCCTTGCCTGGAGGTCTGATGAATGCTCGGCTGTGACTGTTTTAGGAACTTCAGCCTGCAGAAGGTATTAAAAGAAAGAAAGAAAAGACTCAAAAGTGTGGTGTGGCAGCTACCAGGTGTCAGGGAAGAAGGAAGATGAGGAATAGGTGCTATGAACAATGGAAGAAATCAGATATGCTACTGCAGAACAGTTCAAATGGTCAGGTGAAAAGGCTTATTATGTGGTCTCTCAGAATTAGCCACCAGGTACTTTTGATCATTACCAACCACTTTCTGTCACAGCAGATAATTTCTACTTCTGAGACATGATTGGAATACTTTGTGACAAACACTTCTCCAGCCCAAGCTCCAATTTCCATCTGAAGGAGCTCTGTTTTCAAACCCAGGAAGGATGTCATTTCACAGAGTGCTTGGACACAAGCAAGCCAGAAGGTTGGATGGCAACAGAGTGGCCCTGATGCCTGCAACTAACTCAAATGCTTTACAGAGCCAGGCAGAGAAAGCCCCACAATGAAGTGCAGGTCATTTGATTACTGAATGAGTGTCCTGCACAAGATAACAAGGGAAGCCACACTTCTGCAGCTGCAGAAGGGATGGCCCAAGAGAGAGGCAAAAAATAGTTTCACTATTATCCTTTAAAATGCATATCCTGAGGTGATCTCTGCATGCTGACCACAAGCAGTTTCTTCGTTCTCCCACGTTTGCAGATGGTTAAACAAGTGTCAGAAAACTGAAGGAAGGCACAGAAAATCCCTTGGATATAGGATTGAGAGAATGCTGACTGACAATATTGTAGGCATGTGCCATTAGATTGCTATTTCTAGTGGAGGAATGAAAAAAAGGGGGCAAGGAAAAAGCAAACCATATTCTCTGAGTGCATCCTGCACTCAGTGCTGATAGAGAAAGGAGCAACAGCCCCTCCCAAGAGCACTCTCTTAGTCTATTTTCCATAAATCTGCTGGGCAGCTTGAATCAATAGGGTGCTGTAGAGCACCTGAGGGTTATCAGACCCCTTCCCCATCACATACTTTCTTCTGCTGGCTCAGTTTATTTAGGCTGAGTGTGTCAGTTTGCATATCTATCCTTAGAACTAATCCCAAATAATGATGCAATAATGGTTTTGAGGATAGGCCTTTTTTGCCATATAGATCTTCTAGGTTTTAAATTATACAGTGGCCCAATGGCCCTTTAGAGCTCTTTCACTCCCTGACTGATAAGCCTGAAGTCCCTGAGGTCTCAGATGAACTGTTCTGAAGCATGCATTATGGCTGCATCACAGAGCAATTTCATCAGGAGTAGGAGAGACAGCAGAATTACCCAAGTCTGCAGTGCTATTGATGGCAGGAGATGACTCACCCAGCCAGAGCTTTCACAGTGGCAATATCCTATCCAGGGAAAGCATGTTTGCAGGGTGATAAGTGACCCCATTGCCAGGAATGGGTGAAGGAGTGCTAGCAGCTAGAAAAAAAAACAACAATAAATCTTTACACATAGCACCTAGCACCCAGAGCTTTGGGGGCTTGCAGAACCATCTCATTTCTGTCCTGAGTTTGACCACTAATGCTTTGCAAGCATTGCAGAAGGGATTTTTCTGCACCCAGAGGTCACCCTTACAAAACAAGTTCCTGCCAGTCTTCACAGAGCTCCCAGACAATAGCCTGATCACACAAAGACAGACTTATAACAAGACCTGGGATGTATTCAGAGAGTGTTGTGACAAAAGAACAACCTGGCTGGAACAGTGGATCATATTTAGAACAATAAGTGAAAGGTGCTCATGGAAGGTAAAAGAAAAGAGCTCTAAGTACTCAGAATGAATCCTAAGGAGGAATGACACCACTGGGTCAGGTGCAGGCCAGTCTCTTCTGCCATTCAAAGGGTCTGGAGACTATTTATATGGAGCTCCAGAGACAGCATTTGATAAGCTTAACAATCCAGAGGGCACCCTGCCAAATCTGCATGAGGCAACGGAAATTCAAGTTGCTCTCCGCTTCCTAGCGAGTAGATTGGATGTTAAGTAGAGCAAAGCAAAGTAGGTTTCTGCTATATGTCTGGACTTGGATGGTAAAATGACTTTTTTGAAGGTGCATTGATTAGAAAAATGACTGCTTGCCCTTGAGCTCCTGCCAGCCCCAGCCTGGCTCTGTGGAGCTGATGAATACTGATGCGAGGGGAATGAATAAACTTCAGCAATAGCATTAAGGCTATGCTGCACTGAGAACTTTCTGAAAGGAAGAACATGTGGATAATCTACTTACCTAAAGAAAAGGCAAGAAATAAAAATGCAGTTTAAGCTATCTTAATGTATAATAAATAGTCTGGTGAGCTCCAGAGGCAGTGGGTGCTGATTGTCAGTGTGTCTTTGTTAACAGACCAATGTTGATTTCTAAAAGAGGATGGATTCTGATTGAAGATTCTTGGGGGGGGGGGGGGGGGGGGGGGAAGGGGAGTGCTATTTACCAGGGGTTTGTTCTCTGAAGTTCCTCTGGTGTTTAGCAGCATGTGTGCTCCATGGGAGAAAACCTTCCCCTCACCAGCACTCACTTTCCTTCATTAGAGTCATTCTTTTCCTTCCACGAATCACACAGGGACTCTCATGCTCTCTTTGCAAATTCAGAGCTTTCCAAACCTGCTGATGTTGGACAATGGATTCAAATGCCATCAAGCCCCTGGAAGGCTTAGCACATATGCACAGACCAAGAGCAAGAAGCCAGCGACCAAGGGGCTCCTTGTAGTGCAGGATTTGCCCCTAGCTTTTGCTGAAACTGCTCCTCAGCCTCTGGCTTTTTCCAGCAGAATGATTGAAGAAACTCCAATTCCTAACCTGCAAATGTCAGGAGGGGTGTAGATGTTCTGGCTTTGTGAAGAAACTCCAATTCCTAACCTGCAAATGTCAGGAGGGATGTAGATGTTCTGGCTTTGTGCTGGCTACCTTTACTGGTGTAAAGGTAGCAGACTTTTCTTTGGACTAGAGCTTTTACAGGTTGCTTGTAATCCATTGTGAAAAGGTCAGTAAAAAGCTGGAGAGCTCATACCAGACCCACAACTCAGATCTGCCTCCTTGGCCTCTTTATGAAGGACAATAAAGCAATAAGAGCTGAATTAGTGGAAATCCAGGGAAATGACAAATACATTTATTCAAGAAAGATGGTTAGAGAGTGGAAGCAAGATCAGTGCACCAGAAAGAGATGAGGCAAATAGATTCCAGCTCCTCTTGAAGCCAGGGCAGGTTGGCAAAGATTCATGTCTCTACCTGTTCCCAGTCCTGTGCCAACACCTCTATGACATAAATGAATCAGGAAACCAGCCCAGCCAGAAACCCATCACTTTTCCTTATTTTGGGGGCTGGTTTTCAGAGCAGTTTATTGAACCAGTTCATCAAGCATCAGGATGAGTAGTAGAGGTGACAAGAGAGGAGAACTGGGAATGCATGGGCAAGGTTAGGTGAGACAAGCTCCACTTCAGTTGACTTAGGGCCACCATAAAATCATAGCCTAAGCTGTAAATACTTGAAAAGCTGGAGCACATTTCTTTCAGAAAGCAGCTGTGCAGGACAATGCAATGCAGGTAGTAAAGTGTGGACTTCTGGGTCTCAGAAGACCCAGAACTTCTGGGCAGATATGGCAATTAAATTGAAGAAATGCTCTTTGATATTAACAGGGATAAATTAAAGCTACTAACAACAACAATGATGACAAAAAAGTCACTTAAATAATTAGAAGCTGACTTCAGTTGTACTAAGTGAAAAAATTCCAGACTAGACTTCATTCCCACACCTCTACAGAACTGGTCTAGATTCTCAACTCAACAGAGAAAGACAAGAGCCTCCAAATCCATGCTGGGTCAGTAGTGCCCATCTACTTTCTGCATATGTGTTTCCCCCCCAAATATAGAAACCATTATCAGAGTAGACTTAAGACGATTCTAAACACAAGCAGGATGAAAAACATTCAGGCAAACACCTTTCTGCTTCAGGGGAAACACAGCTTTTGTGGCTTGATTTCCTTTCTTTTTGTTTCTTTCTCTCTTCTGTCTCTGCTGGAGTGATTCCTAATCAATGAGCTATTCTGAGTTGGTGGGTTTGGGGTTTAGCTTGGTGATTCAGGTTTTGCTTTTTTTTTGGTCTTCTTCCTAAACACTCTGCAATGTGTGTCTTAAAATAAATGTTCTTCCACTCAGGAAAGAATATCCTGGGAGACACACTCCTTATTTGAAACACATTACACTCTGATGGTTGATCTGCTTGGCTAAGCATGGACCTGAAATACTACCTTGTGGAAGTTCTTCTCCCTCTCTACTCTGCCCTGCTGAGACCACACCTGGAATACTGTGTCCAGTTTTGGGCTCCCCAGTTCAAGAGAGACAGAGACCTGCTGGAGAGAATCCAAGGGAGAGCCACAAGGATGCTCAGGGGACTTGAGCATCTCCCCTGCGAAGAGAGACTGAGAGCCCTGGGACTGTTTAGTCTGGAGAAGAAAAAGCTGAGAGGGGATCTGATCAATGTCTATCAGTAGCTGAGGGGTGGGTGTCAAGGGGAGGGGGCCAGGCTCTTTTCAGTTGTCCACAGTGATAAGACAAGGAACAATGGGTTCAAACTAGAACACAGAAGATCTCACCTCAACATGAAGAGAAACTTCTTTACAGTGAGGGTGACAGAGCACTGGAACAGGTTGCCCAGGGGGGTTGTGGAGTCTCCTTCTCTGGAGACTTTCCAAACCCACCTGGATGCATTCCTGTGCAGACTATCCTAGGTGATTCTGCTCTGGCAGGGAGGTTGGACCTGATGATCTCTTGAGGTCCCTTCCAACCTCTGATATACTGTGAGACTGTGATACTGTGTCAGCACCATTGCTTAATGCTACTTTTTTCCTTTGGGGAGGAAAATACCAAGAACCATACAAAATACTTCAGCTCACCTTGAGCAGAGGTGTGTTTTAGCTTGGGCTTTTTAAAACCAGTTGTATGACATGGAAATGATTTTGAGTTTTGTGTCAGGCTTGGGGTTGTTTTGCTTCATTTGTCTGTCTGCTTTCCCCCTTTCCATTGTCTCCCACCTTTCACCTGCATTAACACTTCTTTCTCCTTGATAATCACACTCTCATTTAACTGTTAGCCCTGCCACCTCTGTAGTTAAGTGAAATATGTGTAACAGTGCAGCCTTCCTTGAAAATAATGGATCTTTTTGCATGGAGGAACTCTTAAATGAGCTACTTCTGCAAAAAATAAATACATAAATAGTGGTAAGATGATTTGGTCTGTGCATAGGAACACATTTATTCCAGTTTATTACATATTTGTGCAACCTCATTGACTGCTTTCAGCGTCTAAAAAGGTGTGAGAGTCCAGCTGAAGTTTCTCCATATTTGAATACTGATTAAAGCTTTGTCTTAGCTGGCTTCTCAGGTGTCTAAGCTCATTTTACAGCTTTCTTTACAGGATAACTTTCAGGGGGTTCTCACTGCAGAAATTTCAGTTAGAAAGGGAGGAGTTCTCTTTTGCCCTTTGTGCTGCCTGTTTTCACAAATTGCAGATGAAGGAATTTATCTTTAGCAGCTATCTCTTGGTGCCCAGTCATGCAAACTGAGATCCTGTGGCTGCCTCTGCCCTTTTGCCTGGTTTTGCTTCCACAAGATACTGGGATGCAGAAGAATATGATGTGCTTGGTCCTGATGTGTGCTCTAATATCTAGGCACAAATGATATCAGTGGAGGTGCAAAAGAGAGGAAGGTTCACAGAGGGGATAGCACATGCAGCTGTAGTGTCCACACTGGACACCCTTTCTCCCATAGGAAACGAATGAGATGTGAAAAAAAACCTCAACAGTCCATCTGGAATCAAGTGATAAATTGCTTTGAACTACTCTGGGGAAGAGTGAAGCTGTCAAACAGGTAAATGAAGGAATAAGAAGGATGTTTGGGGTTTTTTTTCTTCCATTATCAAAGTGCCTGCTACCTATTCTTGAGGGAGAAGAGAACAAAGTCATAGCCTGCTTATGGTCTCTGTCTAAATCTGTATTGCCAGAAGATGACAGATAGAGAATACAGCCGCCTTCTGCTTCTCTAGGGAAGATCTGACCAGTTGCCAACATATTTATCACTTACAGATGAGGGAAAGGCAGATTTTGTGTCCAGACTTACATCTGCCACCTGAACACTCCAGCCCTCCTTCTCAGTGGGGCACTGCATTCCCACACATGCAGCAGAAGATGAAGCTGTGTGCTCTGGCCTAGCTCTGAACAGCTCATGTGCATTTCAAAACCGTGTTCTCATAGCTTATTAGCTTGGGTGCAGTGCAAATCTGCTGCTTCCACCTGCAGAGACAGATCAGGTGCTGGCTAAAGTCTTTGTCATATATACTTAGGGCTGTTTGTCTTGGATTTCTAGGACTAGGGGGAATGGGGAAAAACTAGAAATGGGTAGATTCAGATCGGATGCTAGGAAGAAGTTCTTCCCCATGAGGGTGGTGAGGCACTGGAACAGGTTGCCCGGGGAGGTGATGGAAGCCTCATCCCTGGAGGTTTTTAAGGCCAGGCTGGATGTGGCTCTGAGAAACCTGCTCTAGTGTGAGGTGTCCCTGCCCATGGCAGAGAGGTTGGAACTGGATGATCCTTGAGGTCCCTTCCAACCCTCACAATTCTATGATTCTATGATGTCTCAAGATCTTAGTCATAAAAGACCTTGTAGTCAAAATCTAGCTTTCTTTAACTACAATTCTATGAGCAGATAACAAGATAACCTCAGTTCTCTGAAGTAAGAGATGTGAAGGAGTTACAAGCCTCCAGCAGAACTGGCATTTGGCAGGATGTGAGTAGCTCAGAGGTTGCTCACAATTAGAAAATGAGGCTTGCCCTTAGAAACAATTTTGCCATTCAGATAAGATGCTTTTTGATTTTTAAAAGATTTGAAATCTATCTATCTATCTATCTATCTACTGTCTATCTGTCTGTCTGTCTATCTATCTATCTAACTATCTATCTGTCAATCCCTCTGCCTGCCTTTGTATTCTCTTACCTATCTCCTTACCAACCAGCCTGGCTATTGGTCAAACACATGATACTGCAGAAGCTTTCTTTGTTGAGAAGGTGAAACACCAGCCCTGAATGTTGTTCTTGGTTCTAATTAGGTCTTATTAGAGAGAGATTCAGAACTGAAGAGCAAAAACTAAGCCAGTAAAATGTGGCTGAATAACAGGATGAAGGCTCAGCAAAGATGGCTTTCCATCTGAATTGTGCACCAGCTTGCAATGCTTGATCCTTCTCAAGGGGAAGAGTTCTGCTACAATTGAGGGTAGAGCTCTATTTGAAAGGCTGGAATTTCCACAGACTGAATCCATCAATCAGGTTCTGCCACTGACAGGAGAGACAAGCTTGAATATTGTGATTCACAAGGGAGAGGCAGCTTTGGTGTCCCAGCTCTCACTGTGCGATCGCTAGAGCAGAAGTCCTAGGGACAAATGCAGCTGAAGGAGTCTGTAGGCTCTAGACAGCTTTTGACAGATTGCTGCCCATCAGTGGACAAAGTTGCAGGAATTACCTGCTCCTCACTGAGAGAAAGACTGGCAGATGCAAGAAAGATAGAGCAGAGAGTACTTATCTTCAATGCTCTTCCAGAGTGATGGCAATATAAGCCAAGAGATGAGACACCAGGAAGTGGAGGGAGAATTACAATGACCCCGAGGAAAGCAACAAAGAAAAGGAGCAGCAGTGCCAGAAACCCAGGTCTGCTGTGTGTGTTTTAAAGCTGATGTGAGCAGGAGTGTTTCTCCCACCACACTGGTGTGAAAGCTAGATGAGTGCCTCCTGCCAGGGGAGTAGCAGATGGAGCAACTATAGTTCATAGGAGGACTTGTGCTCAGGGACTCTCATGCTGCTGTGGGAGCTGCTCAAAACTTGTGTGTCAGCATCACTGCTGCAGTCCATGATTTATACACTGAGGACAAAACAAGCATTTGGGGTTGTGTTATCTACAGAAATGCAAACTGTCCTTTGCTCTGTAGAAGTTGTTTTACTGCCTTTCACCCAGTGTTCAGATACTTTTGTAGAAGTGTTTGAACTGATCTCTGGCATGTGTGAATCATTTTCTTATCCACTCTCCAGAATAAATTATGTGTGCCACACAGAAATTAGTTTCCTGTTAGACAGACGATGCTGGGTTTCATGAAAAGGGTCTCTTTACACAGTAAGAAGGATGGGAAATTTTCTGCAGCAAACCACATGAGCTGGGAATCACAGAATCACAGAATGCTTTGGCTTGGAAGGGACCCTTGAAGATCATCTTGTCCATCCCCCCTGCAGTGAGCAGCGACATCTTTAACTAGATCAGATTGCTCAGGACCCCATCAAGTTTGACCTTGAATGTCTCCAGGGCTGGGGCCTCTCTGGGCAATATGCTCCAGTATTTCACTACCCTCACTGTGAAGAACTTCCTCCTAACGGCCAGAACTTTTGGGGATGTCCAGCACAATTACATCACAACGTTGCAGCCTGACTGGGAAGTATCTATGGTGTCCTTAATGTGTCAGCTTTTCGGACAACCAAAAATAGCAGACACTTACTCACAGTGGCAAACTACAGTCTGTGAAAACTCCAGAACCTACATCCTGAGTCTGCTGTTGTAGGGTTTCACACACAGAGATTATATTATGGCCACAATCTCCCCAGAACACTCTTCTTGACTTCCAGCACAAGCTTCAGCTTTGATTTCTTTCCATCCACAGACTGAACCATCCAAGCAGTGGGTCACTGACAGGAGCCCATGTGTGATGCAGATGTCGAAGCACCCTCTGCCCTCTGGCCAGTTTTGGTTAAGAGCTGAATCCATCCCATCTTACAGGATCTCCTGACAGCTGCTCATACATTCCACACAGTGCAGGCAGGAGGCAGAGACTCCTCTTGTGCACAAAGCAGAATTGCAACTTTTCCCAGGATTTAGGCATCCATCATCTTATTCCTGCTTTGCTTTTTGCATTTTCAGTGTTTGAAATGTTCAGGGAAGGCAAAACAGATTCATTTTTTTTTTCCAAACAGGCAGGAATGCAAACAATAAGTTTTAAACAAACAAACAAAAAAAGTGTTTTCTACAACACCTGTGTGCCTTGTAACCCCAAATATCCGATGGACAGTTAGCAGCTTCACTAAGAAAACAGGGGGCTGCCTACAGCAGAGGTCAGTTAGCAGCTTCAACCTATCTATCACCTTGCTGCAGAGCAATTGTCACATCCAGGTCAGTGATAGATCATCAAATGATGTTTTCAAAGGAGGACTTTATGCATAATGGTGATGGTTGGTCAGGTGGCATGAGCACAATTTATCAGTGGCTCTTCTCCTTTTTTGTAGAGGACAACCTGAGAAGCCTGCACAACTGCTGCCACAGCTTCAGTGGAGCTTGAAAAATCCGCCCCCCCCCCCATCACCTTCCTGCCTTTCAGTCCAGCAGGAAGAAAGGAGAGAGGAAAAGCCACCAAAAAGGTTAAAATATCCTGGAGATCAGGAAGCAATTCTGTTTATTTAGCTCATTTTTACTCTAAATATTTAGAAGGGAAATGTAGAGAGAACAGGATGAGATAAAACTCTCCATCCAGCTCTAAAAAAAATTTAAAAAAGAAGTTCAAGTGCAAATAGTCAATGACAAGATAGCAGAGTAATGGCTGAAGGAAAAAAAAAAAAAAAAACAAACTCTTACAAAAGCGTAGCAAAAGCCTTGGCTGAATGTGATCATATTTCAGTCTTGGACACAGGCTGTACTCTTATAAAGCAGGAAGCTCCTCATTATGCTGGCCTTCAGACAAGGGCAGTGAAATGAGAAGCATGGTTTTTAAAAGCTAAACCCCATTGTATTTAGCAATACCAAACACCTAAAGAAGAAAAGACAAAAATATCTCAAGCCTACATATAACTACAAGTCTTTTTTTCTTTTTTCCTTTTTTTTTTTTTTCCAGGGGAAAAAAAATCACCTCAATTTCAACAGCTGGAGACATTTAAAGGCAAGAAGTGATCTGGAGAATGAGTTTGTATTGCTGTCATATCATGCATTCTATGAAAAATAATTGTGTTTCATGACCTGCTAGTTCTAATAATGTGATGCAGCCCAGAAATTTGCACATATATTATGTATTAATCTGACAAAAAGGAGGTGCTGCAGCCTATTGTGAAAGCTGCAGGTGTTTATGAGTGTTGACAAAACATACACACCCAGCACAGTTTATGTACATATATATGTGTGTGTACATATATATATATTTATGCTTTTTTCAGATGGCACAAGTGTGTAATGAACACAGTAGCCTTAAGCCTGTTTAGAAATGAACTCCTTTCATAGCTGAGGTGTGCATCATTGTCTTCTTCACATGATACTACATTTTGCATTCTGTTTCTGCTATTTTCAGAGATTGTTTTCTTTATTTTATTTAAAAGGCTGTATGTTAGTCCTGAATCTTTGCTTTCCCCCCCATCACTGAATCACAGAATGGCTCAGGTTGAAACTGACATCACAGATCATCTACTCCCATGGGCAGGGGTGCCTCACAACTAGGCTTGGCTGCTCAAGACCTCATCCAATCTGGCCCTGAACACCTCCAGGGAGGAGACATCCACAACCTCCTTGGGCAATCCATCCCAGAGTCTCACCACCCTCATACTGAAGAACTTCTTCCTAAGATCCAGTCCAACCCTGTTCTCCCTCAGCTTAAAACTATTCCCCCTACTGCTAGACACCCTTATGAAAAGTTCCTCTGCAGCCTTCCTGTAGGATCTCTTCAGGTATTGGAAGAAGCTCTAAGGTCCCCCCAGAGTTTTCTCTTCTCCAGGCAGAACAACCTCAGCCCCTTCAGCCTGTCCTCATAGCAGAGGTGCTCCAGCTCTTGGATCATATTTGTGCCTCCTCTGGACTCACTTCAACAGCTCTGCATCCTTCTCCTAATGGGGACACCAGAAGTAGACCAGAACTTATCAAGAAAGAACTCTGACAAGTCCATTATGGGTTTTCTTGCTTTAGTGTTTGATGCTCTAGGTAGTGCTTTTTTTAAAGCTTTGTTTTGAAACTACCCAGGACAAAAAAAAAAAAAAAAACTACTCAACCTGCCCTGGAGATTAACAGTGTTGAGAGGAGAGTACTTCAGGGTCAGAACTGAATTAAAATTCAGAGACCCAATTTATGTGTTAGCTGTTTTGTTGCTTAGCTTTGGTAGCAGATACATTTGTGATGTGAAGTTAAACTAGATTCCCATTTATGCCTTTCACTGCCAGTCCTTTTCCTCCCCTAATCTTCTCTTTGTTTTTGTCTTTGAAGGTACAGCTCTGTTAAAGAACATTAATGTAATTTATCCATGAGTAGCATAATATTTAACAGGAATTAGTCCTTGACATGCAGCAAATGGATGGGTTCTTAGCAGTTCCATTGAGTTGGCTCATCTGAGATGTCACATGATTGATATTTACTATTATAGGCTGCACTTGCTTGAATGTTCCAAAGGAAATTTAATCACCAAACCAATCCATGAAATGAAATCAAAGTAAAATAAGATATAAACAGATCCACCACCTGGCAGCTCATGTCGGAAGGTAATAATAAAGGATGTTCTCCATTTAAATATTTATGCAAGGAGGTTTTTTCTGGGGCAGGAAGGGTTTCTGAAAAAGGTCTATTTGCAGCACGTTCTTGCTAAACATAAAGAGGTTCCAAGAGCTTAAATAATTTCATGAATTACATTTAGTTTGACACCTCAAGAAAGTAACTGATAAGGAAGAGATGCCCAAACAAATCCACCTATAATGAATTGAAGCAAGTATCAACCTGGCTTTCATCTAAGGCATAGGAAAAGCTTTCACCATGTAAAGAGAGGCACATCCCTCAGTCTTTTGGTTTTCCTCAATATTCCTCATGTGCAATCACTTGGCTAAAGACAAGCCCAGCTGAAAAGAACAGTAAAAACTTCTTCTAAGTTCCATAAGAAAGAAATTATTCCAAGGCCTTGCAGGGATTTAAGCTGACTGGAATGATTTAGAGAGGTAACAAAAAGGTGGAATTTGCATATCGAGTCTCAGCAAGGCAGGGTACATGAATTTCCATGAAAAGTTCTCACATCCAAGAAGGACCTAAGTGAGAGCATTTGTTCTTGTGTATTCTAGGAACACAGAGAAAGGTGAAAAAGTTAAAATTATATTTACATTTCAAAAATCACACTTCTACTGGGGAAAAAAATGGAAGCAGGAGCTGTTTGCTTTGCTGCCTTTCTCTGCAGCTCAATGCCCTTTCCCTAGCAACTGCAAGGAGGTGCAGTTAGTGATCTTAGTTTTCTGCTAAAACCCCCTCAAAATTACAAGGATCTTTGCAGTATACAACAAACCAGCACTAATGATCCTCCCAGGTATTCTGAGATAATAAAACATCATCATCAGCAGCAGCAGCAGCAGCAGTTTGTGAATGCAGTGCAGACCAGGGACTTCATCACGGCGTGGTGGCATGGTGAAATGCAAGCCAGAGAAGAAACTTCCACATGTCACTGACTGAACCAGAGGTGTCAGGAGGGACTTTGTGGGGTGTAATAAGCTTTGGAAGGGAGCTTTGGAGGGAAGGCCAAGTGGCTACCTCCATGCTCATTCTCAGCTCATGGGCAAGGGAAGATAAGGAGTTGTCACTGGCACAGATGAGGCTTGTCCTGTTGGAGCAAGGAGCCATTTCACTCAGGAGAGAAGAGAGGAAGAGATTATTGATGGCAAGCTAAGAAACCCACACCCTTCTAATTCAGTGTACAAGGACTTGCAGTGATACAAAAAAGCTGGGGAGGGACTTTTTAGGATATCAGGTAGTGCTAGGACTAGGGGGAATGGGATAAAGATGGAAGTGGGGAGATTCAGACTGGACGTGAGGAAGAAGTTCTTCACCATGAGAGTGGTGAGAGCCTGGAATGGGTTGTTCAGGGAGGTGGTTGAGGCCCCATCCCTGGAGGCTGGATGAAGCTCTGGCCAGCCTGATGTAGTGTGAGGTGTCCCTGCCCATGGCAGGGGCGTTGGAAGTGGATGATCCTTGTGGTCCCTTCCAGCCCTGACTGAATCTATGATTCTATGATTCTATGATATGAAGATTAACTGAAAATTTAGCTTCTCAGGAATTAGAAGTCCACCAGTCAGCCACAGCACTAAAAGCTTGTGGAGGATTGAAATGAAAGTCAGAGGTAGCTTGTTTGGGTAAGACAGAGAAGGTAAAAAGGACAAGCCATGCTACTTGGAGCCCTCCACAGACCTTTTGTTGCCTTGGTTATTGGTAATGCAGGAAATATGGGACTTTGAGCACTCAGGGATCACTTCTGGTTCACTAACCAAACCAGTGTTGTGCAAACTACAAGCCAGAGCAAGTTCCTCAGTAAGCAGTCCTCAGTAGTGTGTGAAAAAGAAATCATGTTATGAATGTCATCAGTGCAGGGAACCTCTCATGAGGGATATGTAGGGGGCCTCACTGCTCTCCTGTGGCTGTTTGACAATGGAAGTTACAAAGTAAGGAGAAAAAGTGCTTCTGCTAAAATTTTGGGCCTTTGAGAAACTGGTAAATAACAATGAAGGCAGGGAAGCACACAACAAGGGAATGCAAGGCTGTACCCTGCAAAGCAGAGGCTCTGAAAAGAATTAAAATTCACAACAGGGGACACAACCTCATTAATACCTCTGAGTGACATGTATTAGTGAAAAGTACTGTTTGAACCCTCTAATCCATGAAGTAGAAGTAATTTCATCCCTGTGTGAAACATAGGTGAGTCTAGTACTGAAATACAGCATGCAGTTTGGGTGGCTGCATTTATAGTGGGGTTTAGAAGCCTCAAGAGAGCTCTGAAGATAACCACAGTGGTTATTCTATTTGCTGGAGAAAACATCTTGCTGTTAAAAGCTTAATGCTCAATTCTGGCTAGGTTATTAAAAGAGAAGGCTGAGGAGTGATTTGATTACAGAGTATAATGCCTTCACAAGGAGAAAACAGAGGGGAGTCCATATTCTTTTATTTAGTGAGGTGTGAAAAAACCCAAGATGTTGAATCAGATAAATTCTAATAGGAAATAAGGACCAAACCCCAATGACACTCCACTAGATTACTTCCTGAAGTAAACTACTTAGGAATAAAATCCACCATCTCCTCAGCTCTCATCATCCTTGAGTCAGAGCAGCACAGTTTGCTCTGAAGCTATTCAAAACACAAAGGCCACTGGACCCAGCATGTGTGAACACCACAGCACCAGAGAACGATTTTGGTTGGAAGAGACCTTCAAAGTCATCAAATCCAACCATAAACCCAGCACTGGTAGGTCACCACCATAGCCCAATGGCATGTGATGTAGGTGATCAGATGAGGAGCAACCAGTGCTTTATGGTATTGCTTGTTGGGAATCTTTTGAATTGAGCAAACCATCCCTTTCTGAAACTCTGACTTTATATCCTTCCACCAGATACTGAAAAAACTTTAACAACTATCTGCCACGAGGGCCCTCTGACAGTGAGAGTGCCCCATCCACACACAAGCCTTTGGGGACACCCCAGCACTCATCCAGCACCTAAGATTTTCCTCAGGACTGCAGAAGTGCAGTCCTTGGACAGCTCTTCAGATTGCTTCCTTTCCTTAGAGGAAAGTAGGTTGTGCTGAAGAAGAGGGTGATTAAACACTCTCCTGGTTACTTTCATGCAAATGCCTCTACAGTGAAGAACAGGAGGAATAAGCCCCTCTGGATTGTAGAGACTTGGGGTGTGTGTGGTAAGAGAGCAGGGTGGAGGGACAGGCAAACAAGGGCAAAGGAGCTGAAAATGTCTAAGGAATAAAGATTAAAACAAAAGCTAGAATGAACAAGTATAAATGCACCATGTGAAAAGAGAGAAGCAGAAGGTACATGGCTGACAGGATGAGGATGTGCTGAAAAAGGACAAATTCCAAGCAAAGCATCCTAATGCAAGCCACAATGCCTACTAAAATTCATAGCAGGGAAGGTGGCAGGAAAACTTCTGACCTGTACTAAAAGAGTCCATAGAAAAAGAGCTTTAGAAGACAATGTCAGTGGACTGTAAAATTGTGATTTAAATATATAAAAACATCATCATTTTGCACAGAAATATTAGACCTGTGAATTGCTAAACCCTGCAAAAGAGAGAGCAATTCCATACAAGGACAGAAAAGAAAAGCAAATGCTGCATAAAATATATTCTCTACATTCAGCACGAACAACTTCATACTCCTGAAGCAGGGAATGCTGCAGGTTAGGGTCTCATCCATGGAGTGACAAAAATGAGGTTCCAATGAGATTGCTATTGCCATGATTGCTGTAGCTGTAGCTGCTACATGAGCAGTGGTTCTGCTGTTAAATCTTCAAGCACAGAGAACATTCCTGGAGTTGGGGGGGGTGGTGGTGGTGGTGAATGTTGCATTCTGCCTGGTTCCCTTTACATTTAAATTCACTGGAAGTTTATAAGGCAAAAGGATCATTCTATAAAAAGCCTGGAGCCAAGAGGAAATGAGAAGAGAAAGCCAGGTGCTGTGGAGATCCCTCCTGCCTCCTAAAAGCTCACTGAAATAGTTCTCACGGGGATGTATAAAAGTCCATATTACCCATACCCACCAAGATGTTGCCCTGCTTGTAAAAGCTGGGATGAATGCCCATCCAAACTCCCACACCCTCTGTGTTCAATTTCCACATCTCACACGCTCTGTTCCCCATGGCTCCTCTGATCTCTTTACTCTCTGATCCAAACTGCAATGAACACTTCGGACGCCTGGGCCAAAACTCTCCGTCATTGTGTCTGAGGAGTTGTGGGGCTGCTTGCAAAGGTCAGGAGCTTGTACTTTCTGTGAAACCCTTAAGTGTATGCTTTTAAGGCTTTGCTAGTTTTTAGAGTAAGGCTCCTAGAGCTGACAGCCACCACAAAGCAGCTGTTAGAACAAAACCTTAGAGCCACTTGGAAAGCTGTGAAGAATCAGTGATTCATTACCTGTGATAGCTGAGGAATTGAAACCCCTTGAAATGTGACAATGTGAATCATGTTTCTCTTTGTCATCATCGTGACTCACTGTTTCCCACTTGAAAAAGGATATTCTCCAACTTTCCTTTCTTTTTTGTAAGTCTGGCATCTGGGAATTATCCTCAGGTAACTGGGGTGATTTTTTTTCCTGAAGAGAGCTGATTTTCTCTGTGGAAGGGAAAGTTAAGCAGCAGCAAGAAAAGTTCCAAGGTTAAGATTCCTCTAAGCACTGAGCTGTGCGTTCATTTTTAAATGTAACTTAAAACATAGGAGCACACTTCCCCAGCCCCAGGGGATGAGAAGCATGTGGCTTCAGAAATGATAAATAGCAGGTGTGCAAAATCTCGTCAAAGCTTGCTGACAGCTCTGAAGAGGCTGCTGGCTGCCAGCAGCCAGAGAGCTGACCAACCGCTTACGAAAGTCAGACTGAAACTCCCTGCAGACACTAAGAGAGGAGAGGGTGAAAGGAACGTGTTTGAAAACAGACCCAAGAGCTCCAGCATGGGAACTCTGACGTGTTTGAAAGATGTGGAGGAGTCAAGCTCGAGATGACTGTTGGAGGTAGGAACAGAAGTCTAGATGCCTCCAAAATCCCATCTTTCCCAGCTCGAGCCAGCCTTCCCGGCTCACAAACTAGTGTCACTGTGCCATGCTCCTCTTGCTTCCTCTGCAGAAGGATTTTCTGGCTGTCACCTCTTGGGAAAGGTGAGATTTATCTGGAAAGGAATTCAAGCAGAAATCTCAAGATAAGAACATTTCTAGGATTTTTTTTTTTTTAAGTTATCATGTACTTGGATACATTCCCTCCCTAAAATTTTTCTTCTTCAGCTTCTAAAGCTTTCCTCAGATAATCTCTCCAATGATCCCTCTAAAGGTTTCCTCTCCTTCTTCATATTTACACTTCTCTTAGGCTTCCAGACAGGACTGTTTGAACACAGTAGTTTTTCATTCAGCTTTGCTCTCCATCCCTAGATAGTCTTCTCACTGGTATCTTGCCCTCCTTTAAATCTTCTCAGGCTGAAGGCACCTTTATCTTTTATACTCTTGTCTTTGATTTATAACATAATATTTCTCTATTTTCTCTTCAGAAAAGGTGTTTGCTATTATCTAGGTCCCAGATTACTTCTTGGAGGATATGCTATCCTCAGAGACCAAAGGAAGTAGCACCAATTTATCTTGCCTTCTTTTCCCCCCCTAGAAACTGAAATGTGGAGTCTCTCTCAATAACTATAAGAAATGTTTTCTTTCTGGGATGTCATCCCATCCATCCCAGGTATATTTAATTTAGCCATAGAAAGATGTGCTATGTAAATAACATTGACAGTGAGCTAATACCCTACCAGAGTTAGTCGAATGGCCTCAGGGTGCACCAGGGGAGGTTTTGGTTGGATATTGGAAGAAACTCCTTTACTGAAAGGGTTCTCAAATAATGGAACAGGGTCCCCAAGGAGATGGTTGAATCTCCATCTCCCCAGTTTAAAAGACTCAGAGATGTGATGCTGAGGGCCATGGTTTAGCATCAGACTTGGTAGAATTAGATAATGGTTGGACCAGATGAGCTTAAAGGCCTTTCCCAACCAAAACAATTCTATGATGTTTTGAAACAGATCCCAGCTAAGGAGATCTTTGAGTTAAATTTCAACATTTCAATGACAAGGTGTACACAATCCGTAAGGAACAGGAGATACAACTTTTGGGAAGACCTCCTTCTTCTTTGGGATGTTTGTGTATACATCCCTTTCAATGACCCTTTGGAAGATAATTTAACCTGGCAGTCCTGTGTCAGCTAAATTTATAACATGAGCATTAGATGAAATACACACAAACCTAGTTTATTGTTTGAGAAACTGCATTATGAATCATAGGCTCTTTCCTGTGCCTTAATTGTAGGCTACAAAGAGACACCAAAGTGACACATTTCTGACACTTTAACAAGCTCAGTTCACCATTAGGAAGATTTGCAAAGCCCTTATAGATGTTTTTTGGGAAGTAACTGTTGCAGATGCCAAAGCAAATTAATTTTAAAATGTGCCAGTCACATAAAGACTAAACAAATTGATTAGAAAGCCTGAAACTGCAGGTCTGATTGCTCATTACCAGCTCAGATCTGCAAGTGGCAGGGTAAGATTTGTTATTGTAGAATCTCAGAGCATTTGTGAAATGGATTCTCTACCCTTATTTTAGCCTTTCTCAGCAGAGGTGCTGATATTATTACCTTCCCTCTGCAATTTAAATTTGGGGTTTGCTCATTTACTCAGTCTGCTTGAACACTATCTGTACCTTTGCTGATGTTTATGTCTTCTGGAAAATAAAAGAGCTTGAAAATGGACTTTTCTTCATTGGCAAGTAAACACAATCTGACTATTTATGTGGAAGGTTGAGTTAAACAAGCCCCAGGAGGACCTGAAGTGTAGTTTAGTTTCCTCCATAAGCCATCTGCTGTCCCTATTTCTACAGAAAAGAAAATAGACTTCACCTTATGGCTGCTTTACAAAGAACTGTAGGCAGTGCAATGCTGAGTCACCCTGGGAAAGGTTGGGTCACAGCCTGCACTAACTCTTGCCAAACCCAACTTGAAGGCTGGGAGCAGGGAAGAAAGTTTCCTTGTAGGCAAATCGTTTCAGAATCATTCCCCATGAGTTTCTTCTGCACGTTTTTTTTCCTCCAGCACCCAGTATCAGCCCCTGATCTGAACCACAAGTGGTGCTGGGCTGAAGAGCGTTGAGCAAAGCCAGGGATTCCTGGCTGTGAGATCTGGATCTGGATCTATCTCCCTTGAGGTCATATATCTCTCCATTTAATCCTGATCTTTTTGGAAAAGTAACATGCCAAATGGGCTGCTACACATCATGGAGACCTTTCTTGAATGTCATTATCTTTTCTCACAACAGCTCAATTCCTTTGCTCTCCCTTATTTGATGCATAATTTATATGCAAGTCAATAATGATCATACTGACTAGAGTGAGACACAATATGAAACGATTACTTCGTTAACTTTAAGGGCATTTGCAGTGCCTGTGTGTCTCTATTTCAATCCTTTCCCACTGTCTTTAGAAAGTTTAATATCCTGGCCTGAGAGTACAGCCCTGGATGAAACCAGAATCCTTAGGGAACTAGTTGAAAACAGAAAAAGCACCAGAATAGATTTCCCAAGCACATTTTCTTTTGTTTAGCCCCAAACCCTTCACTTTCAGCAGCTTTTCTGAATGCATGTGTAGCCCCCTCCTTCCCTTCAACTGGACATACAAGCCCATAGTCTGGATTTGTTTAACTCCCTGTAGCTTGCTCTAGGACAAGGTATAGGAACAGATTAGTGCTTCCTATGCAGGGGAGGGAGAAGTTTCCAGTAACCAGAGGAAGGAATTGGATGAGCAACATGGGAAAGAAAGAGATGGGAAAGAAAGAGATGGGAAAGAAAGAGATGGGAAAGTTCACTGCCCAGGCCTCCAAGGGGAGTAAATTATAACATCCCTGCTAACAGTAGGTTCCCTGAGCCAGGCTCTTGGGACAAAGCCAAAAGATTAACCCCCCCCTCTCACCTGCCTGCTGAAAAATAGGGCTCTGAAGCATAAATTATGTGCTACCCAGTCCCCACTGCACAGTTACATTATATTATATTAATCATTCAGTGAAAGGACTAGAATCCAGCTTTCCCTAGCCTCAGGTGGTGGCTGTAATTCCTTAACCAAATGATTACTCTTTCCTCCCTTGTGAATATTTTTCTCTTGTTCCTTGGGAGGCAGAGTGTTGAGAGTGCACCTGGGGATGCAAATCTGTCCTGGGGCTTTAAAACCTGCCTGAGGGATGGAGAGCTTGAAGCTGAATCACTGGGGTGCAGTGCAAGAGGGGTCCCTATGCCAAGGGTGGACAAAGACTCTCTCCTTCCTCTTTGGAGGGATGGGATGTCCTTTCTCTCTTTGGAAAGAAAGATAACAAAGCTCTCCATTCAAGTGAAAGGTCTGAGCTGTGAACCCAGAGCAAGGAAAAGTACAGCTCTACCTCAGAATAAAATTTAGAGGAAGGAATTCTTCTGGTTTATGCAGTTTCAGTTCCCCTTTCTGGCTTTTGTGTCAATTGCTGTGTACCTCACAGGAAGCCTTCACGTTTGACTTTGAGCCCTGTTTCGCTGCCCAAGGCCCTCTATGGATCCACTTCAAGTCAAATGCAAGTATTCAAACCCTCAAGCTGACCACTTAAGGTGTTTCTCTCCACTTCCAGAAGACCTCCTCCATCCACAGTGAAATTATGCACTGATTTACAGCACTTGTTTGGAAGAGTCCATCCTCACAAACACCAGCAAGTGCATTGTGAGCATCTCAGTGTTGCTGATGGCAGATGTGGGTTCAAAGGGCTTTACATCACTTTGCTTGCAGTTGGGGAAAGCAGAAAAATGAAATGCAGCTACACATGTGCACTTGAAGAAGCAGAAACAGAAATACTTTGGGCTTTGAAAGGTATTTGAAAGAGGATGTCCTTATTCTTCAGTTTGTCTCCTGCTGTTTCTGCCACACATGCCATTCCCAAATGCCACTGCAAGTACTGAAGTCCTTGCTGAAGTCACACAAATCAGAAGAGAGTTTATGTCTTTTGCTCCTTACCTGCAATGGTGATGAGGTCTAAGTGATGCTCAGGTCCTCCAGGCACACCTGCTTAATGCCATTTTCAGTTGTGTTATCAGATGGCATAACCATAAGGACACCAACTATTCTTGCCTATGGCATTTGCACTCCTGAACATCCAAGCAGCTTCAGCCTGGCAAGAGAGGCCCTGCCTGAGAAATTTGCAGCTTAAATAAGCAAAGATGGAGGAGTTCTTTCAAGAGACCTCACTGAGGGATTAAGTGATGTCAGACTTTCTGGCAGGAAGCCTGTGGGAGGCTGGGGAGTTGAACTGAGGGTTGCAAACTGCCCTCCCCTCCAGCAGCATCAGCCTCCAAATTGTTCTTTACCTGGCAGCTGCCCACCAGAGAGAGGTGGCAGTTGCTAAATGAAAAGCAGATGGATTTAAGTTTAGTTAAAAAGTCGACAGTCATAACAAGAAAGAGCTCTCATCTAATCACCCAGCGGTAGTAGGGATGAAAATGTAATCAAGTTGTTTTCCATAAATCATTTTCACAAGATAAGAGGCCTGGCTATCCAGCATGGCTCCCTAAGTGTTTACACAGTAAACTTCCCTGCCCTCAGAGCTACCCTTTTGCTCTGAGTTATTGCTTTAATGCATTTAATCACCAAATGTAACAGTCAGCTAATAAGAACCCTGTAAACTTCCCCCTCCTTTGCTTTTAAATTAAATTATGTGCTGGTAGTAAAAAAAAAACCATGGGTATTTGAAGGCTGACTTTATGAGAATTCTTACCCTCTGAGGAAGGCAGCGAGGGGGAAAAAAAAAGAATTAATTTTTTATTATTATTTTTTAAAATTTAATAGAGAAAACAGCTCTTGGAAATAATGACACAGCTCCTGAGCCCTGCACAGCATCTGTGTTTAACAATGATCTATTCAAGCCTGGAGAAGCAGGCTAGCAGCCTGTCTTTCAGAGAGTTGAATACATAACGTGTCTCAGTTAGGGTGCTAATTTACTAAAATATTGCCAAGATAAAGTGATTGACTCTGCTGAAGACAAGAGGAGGAGGAGGGCACTGATAAGGTCTGCTGTAGCCAGCAACAATCATGGGCACAGCAGTTTGTTAGCAAGCTCCACAGGTCACTGCACAGCACCAGCAGCAAAGCAGTGCAAGGGAAATTCAATCCTGCTCTCTCAGAGCTGGCAGCAAGCACTGAACCTCCTCATCAGGTGGGTTCACAGTCCTGCAGGCACTGGAATGAGCTGCCCAGGGAGGTGGTTGAGTCACCAACCCTGGATGTGCTCAAAGGTCATGTAGATGTGGTGCTGGGGGCTATGGTTTAGGGGTGAACTTGTAGAGTAGGGTTCTGGGTTGGACTTGGTGATACTGAGGGTCTTCTCCAGCCTGAATGTTTCTGTGACTCTGTGAAACTGGAAAGGCTGCCTGGGGATGGGAGAGATGGGGAAAGGATCCTTGCTGCTTCAAGCTGCACTCCAAGTCTGGCTCCAGCTCGTGTTCAGCCAGCTCTTCTGGTTTCCTCTCTTTGGAATTTTTAAAAGATTTTCAAGATGAACACATTTTGGTTCACAGTCCCTGTTCCTGGTCAGCTCTGGGATCTCACAGGCTGGCCAGACCAACAGCTTTTCCTGCAGCCCTGTTCCTTTCCATCACAGGCAGCTGAAAAGAGTGATTCACTCCAACACTAAACAAACTCCTGTCCACTCAGGTCATTGCCTTAGTCTCAGGAGGATTTAAAGCAAATAAAGGATTAGGATGACAGTGCATTTTTTTACTTTATTTGTCTAAAGTAATACATTGTTTTCCTGGACAGTCACTTTCCCTTAATTTGACTTCTTGCACTTCAATAATGCTGGGAAACAGTGATGTTTGCCAGACTGGCCCATTTCCTGCTGCCAGCATCTTCCTGACAGTGCTGCAATGCCTTCAGGGATGGACAAATGCCTTCAGGGATGGACATGCCCTAGAGCTGCCCTGCAAGCCCAGATCTATCAGAAGACAGTAACAGGGTCAGTACTTGCATGAGCTCTGTTCTGGAGCCCCTGTTACAAGAAGGATCTGGACATGCTGGAATGTGTTCAGAGAAGGGCCATGAGGATGATCAGAGGGCTGCACAACCTCTCCCATGGAGACAGATTGAGAGAGTTGGGGCTATTCAGTCTGGAGAAGAGATGGCTCTGAGGAGAACTTATTGTGGCCTTCCAGTAATCTGGAGGAGGCAACAAGAAAGCTTGTGTGACTACCTCACTTTCTAGGGTGTGAGGTAGTCACCCAAAGCAGGTTGCTCAGGATCACAATGTCCAGGTGAGTTCAGAATCTCTCCACAGAAGGAGACTCCACAACTCCTCTGGACAGCCTGCTCCAGGGCTCTGTCACCCTCAAAGTAAAGAAGTTTTTCCTTAAATTCAAGTGAAGCCTCCTGCAAGTGGAGTGAGTTCAGAGTAGATGATCAGAGAGATGGAGCACCTTTTCTACAAAGAAAACCTGAGAGCTATTCATCCTGGAGAAGAAAAGGCTCCAGGGAGACCTTATAGCAGCCTTCCAGTATCTGAAGGGCCCTACAGGAGAGCTGGAGAGGGACTGTTCACAAAGGCTTGTAGTGATAGAACAAGGGTTAAACACGTCAGACTGAAAGAGGGTAGGTTTAGATTAGGTATCAGGAGGAAGGTCTTCACTGTGAGGGTGATGAAACACAGAAACTGGTTGCCCAGAGAAGTTGTGGATGCCCCCTCCCTGCCAGGCTGGATGGGGTATTGAGCAACATGATTTAGCTGAAGACTTCCCTGCCCATGGCAGGGGGCTTGGAACGAGATGATCTTTAAAGTCTCTTCCAACTCAAACTATTCCAAGTTGCAGGAAGATTTCGCAGGAAAGGTGTATTCTGGCCAGCCAAAACCAGGGTCTTGTCCCCAAGCCTCCTGATCCATGACAACAGGGTTAGCATCCTCCAGCTACTCTCTGAGTGATCTCCTGAGTTGTGACTTTTTGACTGCTCCTGCATCTTCCTGCCTGCCTGAACTCCAGCAGTGCAAACTACCCATGCCTGGGGACCCAGGGGCTGTTGGATGGACCTGTGAAGAAGACTATCACCCCATAGCACCCAGATGGAGTCTATCACTCAGGTGTGCTCTGCAAGGCACCAGCCCAGCTCCTCTGGGCTGTCTTCCCAAGAGGCAAGAAATTGCCTGAATAAAAAGAAAAATAAATAAAAATTGGAAACAACAAGCTGTCCAAGGTGACTCTTTGCAGATGTACCTGCCTTCCCTCAGGGGGAATTTAAACAATTACACCCAGCAAACTGAGCTGCTCAGCTGAAAACTCTCTGGGAGCATGCTTAGGCTGGCAGCTAAATTAGAAGGAATGCATCTTGGAAGTTACAGACTTGCCTTTTTTTTTTTTTTTTTTTTAATTTACTTTTACTATTTCCTTTGCAAATTGCCAGGCACTTCTAAACACCAACTGGTTCTGCCTCTTCAACTTTCTTCACAGCTAACTCCATTAGCACGTAAAGTAAATAGCCAAAGCACTTATGAAAGTCTAAATTCCCTGAAGGTAATAACTTGTATAAAACACATGGGAGTTGTTATTTCAAGGCAAGGAAATGGAAAGCTTTTAGTTTATCATTAAGCCAGCTTAGTATTTTGGTAGGCCTTGGCACTGTTTATTAACAATTTATAAAGTCAGAGGAGGGTGAATGTACTTTAAGTGATAGATATTTTTGTACTGATATGCAGTCCTTGTACTTACTATTTGTCCTGGACTCCATGTAAACAGTGGGGAATAAGCTCTGACTTGGCTTTTCCCATCAGACAGTTTGCCTGTGTGCAGTGAACTCAAGTCATTGCAAGTTCCTGCAAGAATTCCCCTCCAACACAGTACTGATAGCAGGAAGCATCTTTCCAGGCTGCCATTACTCCAGAATTCAGTATTTAGAGGCAATTTCCAGTCTGAACAACCTCTGAGCTCTCACAACTGATTAGAATCCTTATGCAGCATCAGGCAGGGATGAATGGCATGAGAAACATCCCAGAAAGAAGAAGACGTTGTCAAAGATGTGATCCTATAGGGACTGCAGTCCATCAGTTTCTGGTGCAAGGCCATGCAGGTTCCAGTTTTGGCTGGGCATATTTTCCAGCTTTGGCTGGGCATATTTTCCAGCTCTGGCTTGACTTTGAGGCATAGGAAATGCCATGGAAACAGGAGGGAAAATTATTTCACTGTGAGGGTGACAGAACACTGGAGTGGGCTGCCCAGGGGGGTTGTAGAGTCTCCCTCTCTGGAGATATTCCAAATCCTCCTGGCTGTGTTCCTGTGTGACCTGGTACAGGTGATCCTACTCTGGCAGGGGGTTGGACTGGATGAGCTTTCCAGGTCCCTTCCAGCCCCTAGCATCCTGTGATTCTCTGATCCCTGTGAAGGCAGAAGGAAGGCAGCAGAAATGGGCAATTAATGGCTTTGTGGGAAGAGTCTCTAATGACCAATAGGACAAGACACAGAAACTTTGGAGATGGCCATGGTAAGAACACAGAAAGATCCTCTCGGCAGAACCTGCAGGCAGCTGCACAGATGTCCGACTGCTCTCTTCTGCTCCCCTCTCAGGCAGATCTCTTTCAGGCCCTCCACTGATCAATACTAATCACATCTGCCATCTGCCAGACACACAGATTACACAGCAGGGCTGACACTTTCAGCAGGGCTGGCTGAAGTGACACACACAGCTCTGGAAACGGGGCTGCTCCACATCCAAAGCTTCAGGGAAACCTTTGGACATGGGCACTTCAGGCTCCCGGCCAGTATCAGAGGAGTATCCTGACTTCCTAAAGCTTCCCATGCTTTTTCAGCTGAGGTCCCCAGGACTCTCTGCTCCTTCAAATCTGTGTATTGATGAGAGAAGCCACCAAGAGGAACACAAACAGCTCTAACGGCATTTCTGCCACAGTTCTCTGCTTTGCATAGGGTGGGCAGCAGGTCAGGGGAGGGAATTCTGCTCCACTGGTGAGACCCCACCTTGCAGTTCTGGGTCCAACTGTGAGGTCTTCAGCACAAAAAGGACATGACCATGTTGGAGAGGGTCTAGAAGAGGCCACAGAAATGGTGCAAGGGCTGGAACTCCTCTGCTGAGAGAGTTAGGGTTGTTCAGCTTGGAGAAGGGAAGGCTTCAGGGAGATCTCAAAACAGCCTTCCAGTACTTAAAGGGGCTGATAGGAAAGATGGGGACAAACTTTCATTAAGGTCTGATGTAACAGTGTGATGGTTTGAAACTGTCTTTTTAATTTTTCCTTGCAAACTTCAGAACAGAGAAAGTGAAAGAGTGTAAATAAGTCACTATTGGGTGTAAGAAAGCAAAATAACAATTGTTCTAAACACTTCCATTGGATAGATAGAAATGTTTAAGAACTATTACCCAAAACAAAGTAGGCACTCTGCACATTCTGCGTTCTGCAGTGGGGGCAGTTGCTGGGCTGTCTGGCTGCTGTTTCTTCTTCTCTTCTGGCTGAAGATAACACACTGACCTTGGCAGCTAAGTTAACAACTTTCTGCTTAACTAACTCTGCTTTCTGTCCAAGGGAGGTCTGGGGGGGAAGCTCCTGGGAGAGGGAGGCCCCTTTGGGAAGGGTCCCCTTTGGAGGGAAGCAAAGGGAGATTGGTTGTGCCTTTCTGTTGATTGTATATATTTGTGAATGTTGTGAATTTTGTATATTTGTACATATTCATTGCATTTCATCGTAGATTGCAGACTCTGCTTGTAAATACATCTTTCATTTGCTTCCAGACTGAGCTAGCCTGGTTATTGTCGGTGGGGGGGAATTTCAGCTCACACTGACACAAACAGGAAAAGGGTGGTGGGTTTAAACTAAAAGAGGAAGATTTAGACCAGATAGAATGAAGAAATGTTATACATTGAGGATGGTGAAACACTGGCCCAGGTTGCCCAGAGAGGTGGGAGATGCCCCATTCCTGGAACCATTCCAAGTCAGGTTGTGTGGGGATCTGAGCAACCTGCTCTAGCTGGAGGTGTCCCTGCTGACTGCCAGGGAGTTGGACTGGATGACCCTGAAAGGTCCCTTCCAACCCAAACCATTCCATGATCCTATAGCTAAGGTGCAGAACAGCTACAAACAGTGTGTATGGAACTCCTAAACCTCCAATCTGACTTAAGCACAGATCTTAAAACAATGAAAATAATTTAGGAACGTATTTGAGAGCAAAATTCAGAAACTAAAGTTTACCTGAAGTCCTTCCAGCCTTCAGCTGTTCATTCCCCCCCCCCCATTTTTATGGGACATTCATACCCCTGCACATTCTGCAGAGAGATAAGCATTTTTTATGACATGCTGTAGCTTATGGGACCGTTGTTCAAAGACTCCAATGTTTCCATAAGTGTGAGAGTCCAGAATCTCTTGTTTAAGGGTTTAATAACTTCATTTACCATAACAGTCAAATTTTACAGTGCACATTATAGGCAGCTTTGAAGCGCTGTATAAAATATTTATGCTGTGCCTAGATGTGGCAGCTACAGTTGTGATTAGAGCTTTACTCCTGTTAATTATAAATCAAACACCCAGGGCTGATTGGGTTTTTTGTTCCCTTGGCAAGAATATCTGCAATAAAACTGTCTTTGCTCAGAGTCCTTCTGACAGCTCATCAGTAGCATTAAGCTTCAAATTACATAGAAAATTCCCATATAAAACCCACATTTATTATTCCATGGTGGTTTTTCAGTCTCTTGGTTCCCCTTCAGGCCTACCACATGACTTTGGCTTTGGCTAACCTGCAGAGCTCCATCTGAATGGAGCTGATGACAGGTGATGGCATCATAACTCCTTATTGCTGCCCTTCTGATGGTCCTGTTCTGCCTCTATAGGCTGTCTGCAGCTCAGTCAGCACCACTGCTGTCTGTGTTCATGCTGTGATCACTGACACTGTCCTAGTTTGGGTTAGAGCAGAACTGATTCTGCTCAGTGATGTCAGTTCCCAGCTCAGTCTCTGCTCACTGAGGCACTTTCTGAAGTTCAGGACAGGTTTGCTCAGCCAGAGGCTGCTTCTAGCAGGGAGAAGCTGATGGGGAGAGATCCTGGCAAGGGCTGGTCTCAGAAGGGCTTTGGCTGAGATTTGCTCCTGTGCAGACCAAGGGCACTGCCAGAGCTTGAGCCTCACCTTGGGGTGTAGGAAATCAGAGGTGACACCTGTGGAGAGGAGGCAGATTGATCTTCTCCTTTCCCTCACAGAGAGAAAAGTCAGTTCTTAAGACAATTTCTGGATTTCTGGAAGATAACTACATTATAGAAAAGAACAAGAAAAGTCTCTTAATGATTAAGTAATTAATATTCAAAGTATTGAGGCCAATGATAGAAGAATGGATTTCTTAGTCAGTTTTGATCACAATTATTCTGGTGACAGCAAGGGAAAAGGAGGAGGATACTAAGCATTCAGACAGGCTTTGCTGTGTTGTGAGCATGACTGCTCCCAGTCCTGCCTAACACACTGCAAAAGCCACACCTCCAACAAACCCCTCCACAAAAGCAGCATCTCCTTTTAATCAAAAGTCCACACATTTAAGTTTCTTCTGCTGGGAAGGTGAACTGCACAATCAAAAAATGGTGTGCTGTCTGGAGAAGAGCAAGTTCCCTAAAGGACACCAATGTCAGTGAGGAGAACACTGCCACCAGCATGAACCTGAGCTGTGCCTTCACCCTGGACCTGCTTGCCTGTCAGCAGCTGGGTGGCTCTACAGTGGAGCTCTCATATCCAAGCAGAGAAGGCTCTGAAAGCAGTCTGTTCTGCTAAGAGAAGAAAGAAAAGAGCAGCAGAGAAGATCACCAAAATAAGCCCCAATGAAATAAATCCAAATCTCCTGACCTTGTAATTGTTGGGTTAAGAGTAAGGGGGGGAAAGCAGAGCCTACTGGTACTTACACTCTACCAATTTATTTGCTAACAGCTTTGTTTTTCCAGTGATTTCTAAATGAATAACAAGTGTAAAATGCTGGATCAAATCCCCTTTATTGGACACTTTTTAGTTCTGACTGACAACCAAAGTTTGGGCTAGCCTATTTCTTCTAAAAGAAACAGCTGTCAGGAAACTCAAACTCCAGCAACAGCCATTAGAGCAATGTGTGCTCAGCACTTGAGGCAGGGAGAGCACATGGGAGCTCTTCAGTTTATGTTTAGAAATCTCACTTCAGTGCTCAGCAGACTCTTGTTATCCTACCCAGTCAGGCTGCCCTCCTGCCAGCCTGGTCAGCACATTGTGTCCTCTTCTCCAGCACAGTCATCCTTTGTTTTATGTAAAAAAAACAAACAACTGGCTGGACTGTTTCAGCCTCTACTGTCACAGCCTAGAGTCAAGAGCTGCTGTCCATCATCTGTTACCAGAATGTAAATTGCAGAGCTGGAAGAGTAAATGAAATCCCAAAACATGTCAGTTGCCAAAAGATGCCCTGAGAAAACTTAAGTCTTGAAATAAAAAACTCTCCTCCATCTAATGAGAAAAATGCATCAGTTCTTTCCTTCTTTTTATAGTGTGTAGCTTTAATAAACTCCAGGAAACTGGTGGGAGGGGGAACTATCCACAAGCAAACACAACTTCCAGCTTATCTTTCTGTAAAAGAATTAATTCCTTTAAATCCATCCCCTACAGCATCACCCAGCTACCCAGTAACAAGGTAGGGGGAGTGAATGGGTTTCCAGTACTTGATTGCTCCTTAATCATATTCTGTGCACATAATGCCTTCAGAAATCTCTTTTAATTTGTATTGTGTTGTCTGTTCAGAATGAACAATTCATTCAGTGCCAAATTAGTACCTGAGCAAATGAGAGTCACAAAATCCACTGAATACATCAGCACCAGACATGCAAAGCAATAAACCAGGCAACATATTTTGAATGCTAAGGCCCTTCTATGAAGCAGGCACACAAAAGCTTTCATTGTGTTGGTTCAGAAGAGCAAGTAGAATCCTACTTTTTCACGTTACTAATTCTGGAAAAAGAGGAAAGAAAACAATAAAGACAGAAAGAAAGGAAAGAAAAGAGAGAAAGGAAAGAAAAGAAAGGAGGGAAAGAAAAGAAAGAAAGGAAAGAAAGGAAGGAAAGGAAAGAAAAGAAAGAAAGGAAAGAAAATAAAGATGGAAAGAAAAGAAAGATGGTGAGAAGAGGAAGACAGGAAGGCAAGCAGGAAGGCAGGAAGGAAGGAAGGCAGGAAGGAAGGCAGGAAGGCAGGAAGGAAGGAAGGAATTCGGAAGGAAGGAATTCGGAAGGAATTCGGAAGGAAGGAAGGAATTCGGAAGGAAGGAATTCGGAAGGAATTCGGAAGGAAGGAAGGAATTCGGAAGGAAGGAATTCGGAAGGAAGGAAGGAAGGAAGGAAGGAAGGAAGGAAGGAAGGAAGGAGGAGGAAGGAAGGAAGGAAGGAGGAAGGAGGAAGGAAGGAAGGAAGGAAGGAAGGAAGGAGGAAGGAAGGAAGGAAGGAAGGAAGGAAGGAAGGAAGGAAGGAAGGAAGGAAGGAAGGAAGGAAGGAAGGAAGGAAGGAAGGAAGGAAGGAAGGAAGGAAGGAAGGAAGGAAGGAAGGGAGGAAGGAATTGGAAGGAAGGAAGGAAGGAAGGAAGGAAGGAAGGAAGGAAGGAAGGAAGGAAGGAAGGAAGGAAGGAAGGAAGGAAGGAAGGAAGGAAGGAAGGAAGGAAGGAAGGAGGAAGGAAGGAAGGAAGGAAGGAAGGAGGAAGGAAGGAAGGAAGGAAGGAAGGAAGGAAGGAAGGAAGGAAGGAAGGAAGGAAGGAAGGAGGAAGGAAGGAAGGAAGGAAGGAAGGAAGGAAGGAAGGAAGGAAGGAAGGAAGGAAGGAAGGAAGGAAGGAAGGAAGGAAGGAAGGAAGGAAGGAAGGAAGGAAGGAAGGAAGGAAGGAAGGAAGGAAGGAAGGAAGGAAGGAAGGAAGGAAGGAAGGAAGGAAGGAAGGAAGGAAGGAAGGAAGGAAGGAAGGAAGGAAGGAAGGAAGGAAGGAAGGAAGGAAGGAAGGGAGGGAGGGAGGGAGGGAAAGAAAAAGCAAATAAATTAGCTCATATACATGCCCCATTGACCACATTTATCCTCCTAGGGTCACCATGGCAGGTGAGCCTTATGTACAAGGACTGGAGGATTGTGAAGGAGAAAGGCAATGCCCAGAGTGCTGGCAGCCTGCCCTCCGTCATCAGCTAGCTCAGAGTGCAGCAGTATGATGGGGGGGCAACAAGGCCAGCTGAAATGTGCACATTCTTGCCATTGTCCTTATCTGTGGCCACCTGCTTCTGCTGAAATGCTGCAGTTTGCTGTCACTTCAGTTATCTGGGTAAAGTCCAGCTCCTCAAACATTCTCTTAACACAATGGATAAAGCAGGACTTTATAGAGGTGGGAAAGAAAGGAGCAGTTGCAGATGGGGAGAAGGCAATCTTTGACATCAAAGGCTGTATATGTATATAACTATTTCCCCTCAGTTACCACAGAAAGGGCATGTTGAAGTGTGTCAATTATTAGCTTAAGGAAACACAACCCTTGTGCTGAAATGTTCCCTCCTCACACCATGCTTCAAAACTCAACCTGACCACATACAATGCAAACCATGCTAGAAATCCTAGAAATCTGCAAAATTTGACAAGCCAGCATGGCCAAGGGATGTGGAGGTCTTAAACCTCTTACATAGACCCCAGAGATGCTTCTGCTAAGCTGCTGAGTGAGCTGGAACTCACTGCTTTGGGTTTCCTGATCTCTGTGTCCTCTCACCATGCCAAGGGGTGAGGTGGGCACTCCTGTCAGGAGGTTTTCTGCCTGGAGTTTCTCAGGTCTCTTATACTGCAAATTCCCTGGGAACCTTCTCCTTCTCTGCTAGACATCTGCCTTAAAAACCCTGGGGTGGACAAGGCAAAGTGGTCTGCAAAGCAGCTGAGGACAGAGGGCTTGGTGGGGGCAGATGGGGGGCAAAGGCTTTCACCCATTCAGCAACTTTTCATTGATGTCTCTAACTCCTTTTAGGAGGTGTTGCAAAGCAGAGCTCACAACACCTGCTGCTCAATCTTGTGGCTGTGTTGGATTTTGAAACCCTGGTTGTTTTCATGGAATTTATGTAAACTCAACAAATACATCCACTAAAGGTGGGGAAAAAATTTTATTAGACAGTACATCCTTTACTCCTGAGTTACCTACACAATTTAAGGAGACTCTGGAATGTTGAATCTAAAACTGAGATGATAAAAAGGACTTTCAGGCTGTCTTAGCCATTCTAAACTTACAGCAATGAAAGCCTAACAACCACCACTGACTCTTACAGAATGCAGCATTTTATGTGCAGGTAGAAAAGCACAGGGGGCTTTGCCCATCAGGGAAATGACATCAGCCTGGTTCTGGTTCTGTGGGACACCGGACTGCGTGTTTAAGTCAGCAGATGACTGAGCTTGAAGTCAGTATTCATGTGTGAACAGTTCCAGTTGTTCCTGGAAACACCTGGGGGTAGGACCAGTCCTGTAACTATGCCTGGCAGAGGAAATCTTATGGTCCTGTTGAAGCAACCACTCATTTACAGCCTGCCTCTGGGCATTATGATCTTGAGCACCAACAATTCAGCTCTGCTAGTGCCTCCAAAAGGTGGAGAAAAGCTAATGGTTTACATCTTCATTTCCTACCCTTCCATGATCCAAAACAAGGGACTTTCAAACTGTAAGATATTCTTTTGGCAGAGAAAAGCTTTTGGGATCCAGAACTGAATGCAACCTGCTGTGTGGCTCACAGAGGTATGTCATGGAGCAGAGGAGCAGGAGGAGAAGAAAATGTTTGTGTGTTTGGAGGAGAAAACACATCTCTGGTCATCTGCAGCCACACCTGCTCACAAAACTGAATTATGAGACCCTAAGATAAACTCATGGCCAGCAGTACTGAGAGCAAAGGCAGTGGTGGAAAACCCAGATAAAAGCATGAGGTTATGAGGAAATTGCTCTAAATGCCATGGCTCTGGAATCTGCTGCATTAGGAGAATGTGAAACAAGGTGAGGAGCTCTGGGCTTGGTGACGGGGCATAGATTAAAAAAACCTGGGGAGAAAGTCAGTAAAACAAGCTGGAGTACACAGGCTCCACTCAAGCAGCAGTAAACCTTTTGTGCTGTAAATCCCATGTAAAATATCATTCCTTGAGGAACCTAACCACCACAGCAGCCTCTGTCATGCTTTGGCAAGCTCCTGTGCTAACAAGGAGAGCTGCACTCCTCTGCTCAACCACCCTTTTCACTGAAGGGTTGTAGAATGTGTTACAAATTATTAAAAGCCTGCATCACTGTGAGGGTGGAGGAAGAGCAGATCCTTCAGTCAATGATAAGTGTCCCAGAGAAACTCTTTTCAGCAAAGTTTTTCAGGAAAGTTTACAAGCAGGTACAGTAAAAGCTGGCAGGAGGCACTTTGTTTCAGGTTTCCATCTGCCAGTGGTATTTTGTGAAATGGAAGGTTGTCCTTTCACCCAATAAATTCACCTTTTTTTGGTTGTTTTTTTAATTTTTTTTATGGCAGAAATTTCACATTAAATACTAATAACATTGTTTCAGGGGATCAACTAAACAGGACCTAGCAGGCAATTAAACAGCTTCAATTATATCATAATTTTCTGTGTTGACTTATTTCAACAGATTACTGAATTCCTGTTGAAAATGGGAATTCCAAAGGGGCTTAGCAATGTTTTAAGCATATGTTCCAGGGCTGTGGGTCCCAGCACTGAATGCTAATAACACAGTTTGAGATGTGTGCTCTCATGTGTCACAGATATCATTTTCCATGAATTACTGAGATGAAGAATTATTTCCTGTTTTCTTTCTTGAATCAACACTTACCACCAGCAGCACTGGAAGGAGCAAAGCCCAGGAAATGTGCTGCAGGAGATAAGAACTGAAAGCAGTGTGTTGGGGATGTCACCTGCATTTACATATGCATATGCATACATGTTATTAAGTAATAGAAAGGTCCTGCCCAAGCTGTGTAGCTCATTCATCATAAATAAATACAAAGCTGATAGCTGGAAGCAAAGGCTTACAGAGTAGCAAAAATCCATCCTGAGCCTGCAGCAAACTGCCTGGGCACTTCTCCACGTTGTCTTGCAAGATATTTGGGCATCAGCTGCCAACATGTGCTCACAGCCCAGAAAGTCAAACATGTCAGAAGCAGCATAGCCAGTAGTCAAGGGAGGGGATTCTGCCCCTCTGCTCTGCTCTGTTCTGCTCTGCTGAGACCCCACCTGCAGTGCTGGGTCCAGCACTGGAGCCCTCAGCACAAGGACATGGACCTGGAGCAGGGCCAGAGGAGGCCACAGCAATGATGGGAGGGCTGGAGCCCTTCTGCTGTGAGGACAGGCTGAGAGAGTTGGGGTTGTTCAGCCTGAGAAGAGAAGGCTCTGCCAAGACCTTCTTGTGGCCTTTCAATACTTAAAGGGGACTCTAAGAAAGGCGGGAACAGACTTTTAAGCAGGGTCTCTTGTGACAGGACAAGGAGTGATGATCTTTAACTGAAAAATGGTGATTTAGATGAGATGTAAGATATTTTGTACACTGAGGGTGGTGATACACTGGCCCAGGTTGTCCAGAGAGGTGGGGGATGCCAATTGCAGCTCAGGTTGGTTGGGGCTCTGAGCAACCTGCTGTAGCTAAAGATGCTCCTGCTGGCTGCAGGGTGGCTGCACCAGATGACCTTTAAAGGTCCCTTCTGACCTACACCATTCTATGATTCTATGACAGCAGGACTTGCAATGAATGGGCAGATAATATCCCAAATCACCCAGCTGATGTCATTTTAACATCTGTTCCAGTCTGCAGTTAGGCCATGAATGTTGATAAAACAAATCTATTTTTCTGGAGACCAGAAGTATTATTTCCAGACTAGCCCAGGTCAGGCTAAGGAAACTTTCTCTCAGCCTTCCACACTTTTCAACAGTTTTTATAGGCCTGAAATTGCTCTCTTCATTTTTTATTTTTATTTTTTTTTCTACAGCCAGTGTTCTTGAAAGCAGGTTTGCTTTAAATGCTTTCTGTGTCTCGGATTGTTTTCCTCTCCCTCTAAAAATACAGTTCCTATTTTTCCTCAGCCTTCATTTACAAAATCTGACTCACCATCTTTGCACTCACTCATAACCCAGCATGACAAAGAACTGCCAGCAGGAAACAAGGATTAAGGGTTTGGCTTTTCTCAAGTTGGATAAAAGTGAGTATTTTATTCTCTCACCCCAGAAAAACAAAACAAAACAAAACAAAACAAAACAATCCCACCCAAAAAAACCCAAACAAACAAAAACCCCAAACCAACACAACCCAAGCATTTATTATATATTTTCCAAGGACACCAGAACATTTTATCAGGTATTTTAGACAGTTATAAATATCTTTTACATTCCTAAACCAGTGGATATTTCTTCTCCTAAAGCGACTCTGGGCTCTTGGTTAACTCTATATTCATATATTCTTCAAAGAACTCTTTTGATTCCCTTTTTCACAAAAAAGAATAGCTTATGGTGGAGTAAATTTTTAACAAAGTCTCTGTATTTAAATGGAAACTAAGTCTGAGTACAAGAATCCATCCTGACACCGCTCAGCGATTTGGGTTTTAGGGGTATGGCTTGAAAGTTTCTTTTGTGTTTGCATAAGGAAGCTGGGCCAAATTTATGGACTTTGGGGCTAAAAAGGGGCAAAAATAAATGTGGTGAGACAAAAAATGCCCTTCTCTGAAAATCCAGAGGCACCTAAATTTTGAGTCACAGCCCCATCATAATGGGATGAATATAAGAAACTCCAACTAAACCTCACCCTCTGTAACACAAGGGGGACTCTCCAGCTAACACCACACATGGTCTGGTAGGACTGGCAAAGACAGATGCTGGTTGCAGGTTGGTTAACTGGGGAAGGTCCATGTGAGAGCTGCAAACCACAGGGGCTTTGCTGGAGGCTGGGCAGCACCACATCATCTCACAGAGTGAAAGAGCTAAATGAAATGATTGCTCAGCCTCAATACACTCGAGCACTTTGTTCTCAGCGAGCACAAATAAGGTCAGATATCAGAAGGTATAAAGCCAGTAAATAAAACAACAAGTCTTGAAGATTTTCTCACAAAAGTCCCACTTACCTGAGAGGTTTCTGTGTTAAAAAAAAAAAAAAAAAAAAAAAAAAAAAAGCTATTTATGAATATTCTACAGCTGGGAGTTTGGGGTATTTGCAATCCTTGCAAACAGAATTCATTTACTTTTCACAGAATGAAAAGAAACCTAAGGAAATTCTCCAGTGAGTCCACTGGGCTTGGCTGGGAATTCAGGATTGACTTTACAGAGTGTGTTTCTCAAACAGAACTGAAGGCAGCCTTTGAAAGCAAAGTGGTGTCAGGAACCCATTTTCAGATAGCCTACAAGTCTTTCTCTGTGAATTCTAACAATTCCCTAAACCACCTTTTGTATGGAGATTCACACTGGCTCCTGAGCATCAGCAGCAAGGTTCAATGTGTAGTATCTGGATTACACCTCACCAGAATAGGAGAAAGGTGCCTTGGCAGGGTCTGTGGGACAAATGAGCCCTGGAACACATTGTATCAGTGCTGTTAAGATCTTGACTTCCTAAGTGCTGAGGTTACACAAAATGATAACGCTGTCACTTTATCACTTAGCAGCATCTGCAAACTTCATCTTCCACAATGCCATAAATGATGACATCTGCTACCAAAAATAACATCCACACTAGCAGCCATGCAGAGGAAACGTTTCTACTCCACACCTCTGACAATCCAGTCATGGTTTTGAGTATTTCCCAACCTTGGAACCAAGTTTCTCTGCACAGCCCTCCTTCTGTTTGGCATTATCAGCCTGTGTCATGCCAGAAGTCCTTGCTGATCTACTGTGCTATTTGATTGGTGACATGTGGTGCTTCTGGGCAATCCCTTAAACTGGGCTCTTGCAAGCTACCAGGGTTCTCAGACATCTTTAATATCTGAAATTACTCCATTTGCTGACCTGCCAGGGGCAGTTGAACACCCAGGCTGCTGCTGCTGGTCCAGATGAAATATGCTCTGGATCTGCAGCTTCCCTGAGGTCCAAGACCAATAACAGAGAGACATCTCAGCACCACAGCAAACCTGGACCTGCAGCTCAACAGCATTTTTTTTTCTCATTCTCCAGAGTCAGATTTCAACCTCAGTTGGCTCAGACTCACAGATCAAACCCACAGTATGAGGAAGCCAACAGACTTGAAAACAGACCTAGAATAGGAACCTTGGAATTTTTTTCCCCTCCTTTCCTAGCTCTCACAGACAGACACACTCCATTTGCTTACCCAACAGGGCTTCCTAACACAGCAAGCATTCAGCCATTCCTGCTGCACCTTCAGGATGCAGAAGCTTGACCCAGTTTGGTTTACTTCATATTTTTCTTTACTCTACAAGCTGACAAACCCTCCAAGGGAGAGAGAATGAAATGTTTTGTAGCATCTCATTATTAAGAGGCGCAAAGAAGAATCAGATGCACGACCACCACCTTGTATTTGTATCTCACTGAAGTATAGGCAGCTTGCTTTGCTTTTTCAAACAGGATGCCCATGATGCATTGTTAATGAGGAAGAAAATCACTTTCTGTCTTCCAAATTATTTTGTTTCAGAATTAATGTATTAGGATGAAGTAGGAAAAGCACTTCTCAGAGTAGCTAATAAGTTGTGGAAAGCTTATAATAATAAGCTTCTAATATAATACTAAATGAAGAAGAAGAAGAAGAAGAAGAAGAAGAAGAAAAAGAAGAAGAGAAGAAAATTAAAAATAAGAAAGTAATATAATAACAGTAATAATAAAATTAAATAAAATACTAATAATATAATAATAATAATGATAATTAGTAATAATAATTTTTTAAAACCTTATGAAAACATTGAATACAAGCCATAAAAAAAAATATTTTCATCCCCTATACCCAGGGATGATATTGGCAGTCTTCAATAAGAAGAAAATAATAAAATGCAAAAAAAAAATTAAAAGCAATAATAATAACTATAATATCAATAACTATTATTATTTTGTAAGCCTTATGAAAACATTAACCTAGGCAAATAATACAACAAACATTGAATACAAGCCATAAAAAAAAGATGTTTTCATTCCTTGTACCCAGGGATAATATTAGCAGTCCTCAATAAGAAGAAAATAATAAAATACTACTACTACTACTACTACTAATAATAATAATGATAATAATAATTTTTAAAAGCCTTATTAAAACATTAACCAGCAAATAATACTAGAACACCAGCCATAAAAAAGGTATTTTCATTCCCTATTCCCAGGGATAATATTGGCAGTCTTCAATAAGAAGTAAATAATAAAATACAATTAATAACAATAACAACAACTAATTTTTTTTAAAGCCTTATGAAAACATTAACCTAAGGAAATAATACTAGAACACAATCCATAAAAAAGATGTTTTCATTCCCTATACCCAGGGATAATATTGGAAGTATTTTTTTTTTTTTTGGACAGAAAAAAAAAAAAAGGAAACCTGTGTCTGTTTAGGATAGAAGGATAAAAAAACCCCAATTTTTCCAAAGTCAATATGCTTTCCAGTTCCAGCCATATCAAATAATAGTTAGTGATTTATTGTCAGCTTGATTTATGGCATGAACAAGGTCCTGGCAAATTACCAGTTCCGCTCCCCCGTGGTTCAAAGGGATGTGCATCTCAAAGGGAGTGATACAAGTGCCTAAAGGGACTTGGGGTAAGAGAAACCAGGAGATAGCAGAGAGCAGTCTGCTAAGGAAGGAAAAATGCAGCTTGGCAGGAAGTGAAAGCAAGGAAAATGTGAAGCAAGGGAAGACTGAATCAGAGCGGGAGCCAAGGCTGTACTTATGAAATCAAGCCTGAATGAGGGAATCAGGTTGTGTCTTCCAAACCAAAGGAACAACACACACAAGGAAACTTGCTCAAAACAACCTTGCTGCTGCTCTTAGTGGCTTCCTCTCCTGAATCACCTTCTCTCCTGAGCAAGCAGGCAACACCATGAGGTATTAAACATCCACCCATGCAGTGTAATTCAGAGCTACAGGTACATTCCTTAGAAGATTTATCACTGTTTGCTGTGAGAAGGATCTGCAATTAAAATCTGTGTCAACAAGCAGAAGTCAAATGCAAGGATAAGGTCAGAGAGAGAGGGGAAAACATCTGCTCTGTGCACTTTGCAGAGCACAATGGCACAGTGTCTTGGGGAGGCAATTGTTCATCTCACTTTAATTGGAGGAAATCAAAGAAGAAGTAGAGGTGGCTGAAAAGTTGCATCGTGATTTATAACACAGAGGCAGGGAGAAGAAATTGTGTTTAAGGCAGCACTTAGGACAATTCTTCACCTGAAGCACATGCTTCAATTTCACAAACTCAAGTGATATGAGGAGGTGTTTAAAAGCAAATAAATGTTTATGTGGTGTTCTGAATCTGGGCAGATCCAAACTGATAAATGAGGACCATACGATCAAGATTTAAACAAGGACCATGTATCAGGATTTAAATCTTGATAAATCTCATAATCAAGGTGCTAGGGGTCCTAATGATAAGTAATTTTTAGTTCCCATTCATGTGGCAGCCTGGAATGAATTGCAGGCAGGCAATGGATTGCAGGCAGGCCTGGTTTCCAACTGCACCGTTTCATTGCTGTGCTGCACGCAGTCAGCAGTGGGGCTCTGAGCACACTCCTGTAAGCAGCAAGTTCCTGCAAGACTGAAGCAAGGTGGCAGAAGTCACTCGGCAGAAGTGACAAACCCTGCAGTAAAAGATGTGCAACAGCAGCACATCAAGAATCCAGAGCCAGGAACAAAACCAGATACAGCTCTCTATGCAAAGCTAGCAGTCCAATACAGGCATACCTGTGGTTCAGCCAAAGTGGAACAAACACTTCACTACCAACTCCCTATCCTTGAATTTCACAAATGAGCTTGCAGTTTCCTCACTGTCCATACCATTTACAAACCCATCAGCTTTGTCCCTCTTACTCTGTTATTTTGATTTGCTAATAAAGAATGAGTTGCTTGCCTCTTCTTTCAGATTTTTGTTCCCTCGTATCCTTCTTGCAACACAATTTGGCAATGATTTATCATGCAACCCTATTCCAAACAGGTGTCTGTTTTCTGGCTCCCCCTGCAAACTCAGTTCCAGGGAGCAGATGGTAATAGTTAGCTGCCTTCTGCACCTGCATGGATGAGAGCAGATCTGAAGAACCTTTTCTGTATGTTGAGTAGCTCAAAGCGATATTTAGATGAACTTGTGGTTAGCACAGAAGTATCCAGGTGTATCCAGCTTGGCACTGACACTGTGGGGATCATTAGTGAAGCTGAATTTAAGACAAAAAGAAAATGGTTTTGGGAAACTAAGGTAGGGCAGGGCAATCTGGCTCAGCAGCAGCCAAAAAGGCACCTCAGGAGCACCAGCACAAATGGATGATACCCACCCAGGTTCTTTCCGCCACATGTCAGGAATTCTTTGCAGCAGTCACACAAATAACCTTATTTACTGTGTTTCAGACCACATCCAGCTGTCAGGATTCAGCTAAGGGTTTAGGAACTTATAATTAAATGCATTCAAGCAGAGTTATTTTTCTAAACACGTATCAGGTTCAAACACTTCCTGGACCAATCTGATCTACAACACTGACATGGGAGAAGGAAGGTGTAGGAGAGAAGGATTTGAAGCCTGAGTTTTTTGAAGGTGTTAAACAGCCTGAGAACTACTGAGATGAAAAGAGAGGGAGTGAGAGAAAAGAGAGGAGAGGGTTAAAAAGAGAATTAAGAAACACTCTGCAAAAAAACACAGGGTAAAGGCAAGAGATAAAACTTACTGAAAGTGACTGGGTTTTGGCAGGACCCATTTTTAAATCAGAGCACTGTGGTTCACAGAAAGAATCAAAGATTCATAGAATGGGTTAGGTTGGAAGGGACCTTAAAGATCATCTGGCTCCAACCCCCCTGCCATGGGCAGGGACACCTCCCACTAGCTTAGGCTGCTCAAGGTCTCATCCAGCCTGGCTTTGAACACCTTCAGGGAGGGCATCCACAACCTCCTTGGACAACCTGTGTCTCTAGTGTCTCACCACCCTCATTCTTACCCTCACTGGCAAGCATTTTTTTCTCTATTGAGACCTCTATCAGTTCTTATGTGTTGAACAGGAAGCCTATCAACCCCATCAGGAGGTTAACTTCTTGGTGGTTTTTCTGCTCCTGGTTGTTTCTCACCAAATTGTCAAACTTGCTCAGGAGCAGTATCACTGGTGAGTACCTCACTGCATTCTCAGGATCAATGGTTAGAGGCTTTGGGTTCGTTTTATGGAGGAAAATAGGACCACAGCCACATCAGCCGCTCTCTTGCACATCATGAAGGACAGGTCTTCTTCTCTGAGCACTCATTTTTTTATTAACAAGAAGATCTAGCAGAAAAACTGACAAGTAAATAGAAATTCACCATCCTTCAGATTTCCAAACCACCACAAAACACCAGGAGCTGTACACTGGTATCCATTAATACAGGGTTGAACTTTCTATCTCAAAGGGCAATTCCATAAAAGCAGGTGCTGTCACACTTTAGAAATTCACTGTGAATATAATCACTCTTTAGATATTTGAGACTCACATTATTCAGGGGAAGAAAATAAATCTCTTTAAGAGTCCTGTTGGAAGAGAGGAATTATAACTCTTTAGAGGTATTACTGATTTCAATATTAATAACACTACTCTGCAAATCTCTTTTTCCAATCAGTTTCTGAATCTGTGATTAAAAGTTTAAGTCAGAGCTTTTTTTTTTTTTTTTTTTTCCCCAGATCTCCTAGTTTTCTAATTCCAGGGAGAAAAGACTCTAATAACCTTGCTTCAAATCCCTGTTAAGAATCAGAGAGGCACTAGAGGTGCTACAAATTGTTTGGATACAATGCAGACCCAAGTGTACTTTCCCCAGCAGTGATTTGGGGCCAGAGTTTGCTTTTGGCTGAACAAATGAGACTAATTCAGCTCTCCTCAGCAGAGCTACTCCAGTCTGACACTGTAGGAGCAGAAGGGGCACAATGTTTACTTTGCTGGCTGAAATGATTAATTATTCAGAAACAAGGCTATCATAGGCAGAGCATTTCCTCCAATTAATTCAAATTAACATTTTGTTTATAGCACAGAGTTGTGCCTTTTCCTTTTCGTAGTTCAAAGTGAACCCTAGGGGCTCTAAATATGCCTCCTGGTGATTTAATTAGAAGATAAACATTCTTTTTTTTTTTCCTTCTGTTTTTAAAGTACAGAAAGGAGGGAAAGCTACAGTTAAAAAAAAGTAATAGATATGAGGAAAAGGAATCTACTCTATAAGAAACAAAAAGGGGAACAGAGGTTACTGACAAAAATCTATGGATTGATAGGCAGAAGAAATCACAGAAACATAGAATGGAAAAGATCTCTAAGCTCATCAAGTCCAACCATCAATCTAACACCACCACAACCACTAAACCACGTCCTGAAGTGCCATACCTACATGTTCTGAACACCTTCAGGGATAGTTCTATTGTCAACATCAAATTGCAGTGGTGACCATGGCCTTTAAGGCTCTGCCATTGCATTGATCTCTTTAATAGATTCCCTGTTTGGAAGAATGGAAGGACGGTGGTTTTCTGTCCTCGGGTCTGTGGGTGACAGTCACTAGATCCAGTAGATGAAATTCAGCTCTTTTGGGCATGGTGTTTTTAATCCCAACCTGCCTTAAAGACAACATGTGGGTAAAAGAAAGGATTCCTCCGGTTTTAGAAAGCTGAGCTGTTTCTGGGGATGTTAACTATCCAGTCTGTGGCAGGTTTTGGATTAGGTCATTAAGCAAGCTGATTTTGTGATCATCTCCCACAGCAAGAAATGCTCCTTATAGAAAAGCAATAAAATGTGTCAACAGGAAAAGCCCATCTAGCTGGGCATCCCCTTCTCTCAAACATTCTTCCACAAGGGCTGGCAGAGCTTCCATTAACATCAGGGGAAGTTAAACACATCTGGAGACATAAAACCACATGGCCTGAAGAACTGGAGCACGCATCTGCACCCACACAGACACTTACACAAGAACACACACTCCTCACACCTCCACCCAGGCAATGGAAATTCATCAGAGCAAGGATATTCAGAATTATAACTGATCTCCTCAGGAACTCCAGACAATAGATAATTCTCCAGCTCTTGGAAGAGAGGATTAGGAAACAGGTTTATAGCTTGGGTGGGGAGAAACTGGTGGACTGAAATAAAGGTTCTGGGCTGATGAAACAGCTCAGCATTTCTGAGTTCCTGTCTCACTGGTTATGATCTGGTTCCTCTCATGAGTATCTCAGCTGAAGCTCAGGAAGGCAGCAATAAGTCTCTTGGGGACATTGCCAAGAAAAGTGGAGTGTTCTTAGAGAGAAGAGGAGAGAAGGTGGCTGTCTCTGGTGTTCATGTCTTCATTTTCAGTGCTGTTCCTCACTGCTCTGACCTCAGGAGCTGGGAACATGTAGGGCTGTAGCTGAGAAAATCAAAAGCCAGGGTCCATTTTGAAGCCTGATTTGGGCATGAGTGCCTACTACAAATGTAAGCCTCAGATTGATCTGATAGGAAATTACTCCTGAACAGCCTAACATTGAGTTTTTAACAAAACAAGCAAGATTTTTTGGGGGGAAAAAAAGAAAAAGAAAAAGAAAAAGAAAAAGAAAAAGAAAAAGAAAAAGAAAAAGAAAAAGAAAAAGAAAAAGAAAAAGAAAAAGAAAAAGAAAAAGAAAAAGAAAAAGAAAAAGAAAAAGAAAAAGAAAAAGAAAAAGAAAAAGAAAAAGAAAAAGAGAAAGAAAAAGAGAAAGAAAAAGAAAAAGAAAAAGAAAAAGAAAAAGAAAAAGAAAAAGAAAAAGAAAAAGAAAAAGAAAAAGAAAAAGAAAAAGAAAAAGAAAAAGAAAAAGAAAAAGAAAAAGAAAAAAGAAAAAAGAAAAAAGAAAAAGAAAAAGAAAAAAAAGAAAAAGAAAAAGAAAAAAGAAAAAGAGAAAGGAAAAGGAAAAGGAAAAGGAAAAGGAAAAGGAAAAGGAAAAGGAAAAGGAAAAGGAAAAGGAAAAGGAAAAGGAAAAGGAAAAGGAAAAGGAAAAGGAAAAGGAAAAGGAAAAGAAGGAAAAAAGGAAAAAATAAAAAGAAAAAGAAAAAGAAAAAGGAGAAAATATCACTTTTCCATCCAATAAACAAACTCTTAAAGCCTGACTATTCCACTGGAGAATAAACTATACTTCAAGGAAATAGCAGTTCCAGTGATTCAAGCTCTCATTTGCACAGATGAGTCCAAATCTTCAGCTGAAATACACTTCTCAGACATCCTGTCAGATTCTTTTGAGGCACATAGTCCTTTTTTTTTCCCCCTAAAAACATGACAGTGTTGCATAAACAAAAAGCCTTCTAAGACTTTGACTTCAGAGAGGCAGAGTTTTAGTCACCTGAAACAGAACCCCAATAAGACCCAACAAAATATTTCAGCTTTCCACCAGAAGGCTGGATGAACAGCTACACAGCACCTTAGAACTGCTCAAAGGCTTTTGCTAGCTGATAACAGAAAGATCAGAACCAGTTTGCCTACAATCATATTCAAAAGAGAAGATGCACATCAAATCCAGAGAGCTGGGGGTGGAGGGAAAGCTCTCTAGGCTGTATAAGTGGGAGCCACAAAGCCTGAAGCAGCTTTTGATATCTTTCACCTATACAGAATTTTCTGGTCTTCAAAAATTCATAGATGCTGCAGTCTTGTGGAGATAGCCATTTTCAAACTCATATTTACGCATCTACCCTGCCAAGGGTAATGTTGGGACTCAAAAAGAAATGGAAAATCATCCAAGTTTGGATTCATTGCTAGTCTGTTGTAGGGATTTCTGGGGTTTGCCACTGGTTGTGTAGATCTTCATCAGAAAAAAAATGGAATTTATGCCAAAGAATCAAGGTGTCCCTGTGCGCCACCCTTGCCTTTCATTCACCTTCCCTCAACTGGAAAAGATATGGGATTAGAGATAAGAGAAGAACAAGGAATCTTCAGAATACATCAGTGATCTAAATCACCTATGGTGTACCTTTGATAGTGGAAAGGAATGCTGCTGAAAATTGCATAGACTCTGTGTGGGGATGCTCTTAAGCATAGCTCTTGTCTCTCATGACAATGCAAAGTATTCCAACTGCCTGGTTCCTCTCAAAATCATTCATTCTATTCAACCAAATCCAAAGGAAATTGTGTGGCAGAAGATGCAGAATAGGTATTTGTGCACTCAGCAGCTCCATCCATATCCATTACCCCAAATGCAAGCACACATCAGCCAACCAAGGCTAACAATGATTAATCATATTCTAATTTCCATCTGTCTTTCAAGTTAATATGGTGGTGACATTGCTATTATCTGAAATTGAACTAAGTCCACACTGCTGCCTGCTGGGATTATTGATGGGCCCTGGCTTGATAAATTTTTGAACTGGTGATAAGGCCTGGTGCCACCTGAATTTTAATAAGACTCAACTTTTCTCAAATCTCCATTAAAAAAAAAAAGGCAGAGATCCTCCCAGGGGCAGGAAACAGCAGTTCAGGAGGCTGTGTACAAAGTCAGGTTCATGAGTCAGATGCAGCTGAAGCAGCACAGGGCAGAAAGCTGCTCCATAAAAAAACCATCACTCTGCTCCAGAGATAATGGAATTGATAGCACCTGGAAGAGGACTCCTCTGAAAATAACATAGTGGGGTCCTCAGCATGAGAAGGACATGAACCTGTTGGAGTGAGTCCAGAAGAGGCAAGAAAATGGTCAGAGGGCTGGAACACCTCTGCTGTGGCTGTTTAGCCTGGAGAAAAGGAGAGATCTTATTGAGGCTTTTCACTACTTAAAGGGGGCCTGTAAAAATCTGGGGACAATCTTTAGCAGGGCTGTTGTGACAGAACAATGAGTGATGGTTTGAACTAAAGGTGAGTAGATTTAGAGTAAATGTGAGCAAGACATTTTTAATTGAGGGTGATGAATCTCTGGCCCATGTTGCCCAGAGGGATAGTAGATGCCCCATCCCTGGAACCATTCCAGGTCCTGCTGGATGGGTCTCTGAATGACCTGCTGCAGGGGCACTGGACTAGATGACCTTTAAAGGTCCCTTCCAACTCAAACCGTTCCATGATTCTGGTACTCCCCATTACATTCCCAGATGGAAAGAGAGAGGATGAAACATTCTGCCACCAGACTGGTGGCTCTGTTTGTGTGCCAGCACACTGAGAACAAGTTTCTTTGGCCTGAATAGCTGTAACTGTCCTGCTTTTTTACCCACTCTGTGAGCCCACTGGCAACTCTCTGCAGAAATGCAGTTACTCAGCCCAGGACCATCCAGCTCCCAGCACCAGCACTGACCACCTGGATCACTCAGGAGCATAAGCAAATCCCTTGCTGGAGCTCCACTTCCAGCCATCCCTTAGAGAGGTATGGGGGTGCAAGCAAAGAGGCTGAGTAGCTCTGTGGCAGTTTAGAAACATGTTTGTTCCTAGTTTCAGCAGATACTGCAGGGTAGGTCTCCTTTCAGACTCCCACAGCTCTTGAGCAACACATTTTGTGCTGGCCACGTAACATGCTGCAGGCATCTCCTTCCCTTGTCAGTTCCCCTGCAAATTCCCTTGCAGATTTCAGAATTAGTTCCTTGCTTTCCTGTCTCTGCAATGCCAGAGGCCACGTAAACAACTTGCTGTGGGTCAGGGAGCACAGCTGTAGGCAGTAAGTGTGCAGGCAGCCTTGCCTGCCTTGGTCAGATACACCAGCAGCCCACCCGTGTGCCCAGGCTGCACCAGCACACAGCAGATTTTCAGAGGGGACAACTGTCCCCAGGCAGTGCAGCTTACTCCTGCCACTCACAGTATTGTGGGAAAGCATTATTACACCCTTCCCATGGATCTGCCTTTTTTTGGTTTTTCCAGGCCTTCTTAAGGCCTGGTGTAACTGCAGGCTGGGGCCACATGGTCTCCTCTGGCTCTCCTCTGGAGGACAGGACACGATAGAGCACAGGAACTTCCTTCCACCTGAAATGCCCTTCCCTTCCTCTCCCTTCCCCCTTCCCTTTCCCTTCCCCCTTCCCCTCCCCCTTCCCCCTTCCCTTTCCCTTCCCCCTTCCCTTTCCCTTCCTTCTCCCTTCCCTTCCCCCTTCCCTTCCCCCTTTCCTTCTCCCTTCCCTTCCCTTCCCTTCTCCCTTCCCTTCCCTTCCCTTCCCTTCCTCCTTCCCTTCCCCCTTCTCTTCCCTTCCCTTCCCTTCCCTTCCCTTCCCTTCCCTTCCCTTCCCTTCCCTTCCTTCCTTCCCTTCCCTTCCCTTCCCTTCCCTTCCGTCCCTTCCCTTCCTCTCCCTTCCCTTTCCTTCCCTTCCCTTCTCCCTTCCCTTCCCTTCTCCCTTCCCTTCCCTTCCCTTCTCTTCCCTTCTCCCTTCCCTTCTCCCTTCCCTTCCCTTCTCTTCCCTTCCCTGGGCTGCAAGGTGATGCTTGTCCCTCTCTGCAGTTCCCCCAGCTGTCATCACACAGTGGGGAACCATTAATGCCTCTTGTTTCTCCTGGACAAAGAACCCACTCTCCAAATTTGCGTGTGTGTTTTGAGATCAAATTCCCTAAGTTTCAGGCATCAGGCACCCTCCATGTTCAATAAAAATCTGGAGATGCAATGACCCTACCTAGCATGCAGTCCCAACCTCAGAGGGCAGCTTTGAACAGCTGTTTGTGGCACATCCATTCCACATCAACCACATCTCACACAAAACTTTCCAAATTGTCCTAACTCCTTTTTTTTTAAAATTATTTTTATGTTTTTTCTCTTGCAAGGGAGCTGAAGAGTTACACCCCACTAGAAAGCTTAGCTTGTAACACTTCAAAAGCATTTCATCTCCCCCGGTTTATGGGGATAAACTGAATATGTCACATTTCCCAGCAATATCAGCTAACTTCAGCCAGCAAAATGAAGTATGTCTGGAGTAAAAAGAGACATTTGTCTTTGCTCTTTCTTCATTAACTAGCTGAATCTTACCCAACCCTCTGCAGAATCCAGTGGTTTGTGTAAAACGGGGTAGTGATTGCAGTTTGAACTCTCTTTCTACACAGCTGGAGAATATCCTCTCCTCTTGTCTTCATCCAAAAAAAAAAAAAAAAGAGAGAAAACGAAAAAATGAGAGATGTCATCTCTCTTCTCCTACTGCTCGCTTCATCACTCAGTCTTTACCATGAAGGTAGTGGAACACTGGGGCAGGTTGCCCAGGGAGGTAGTTGAGGTCCCATCCCTGGAGATATTCAAAGCCAGGCTCAAGAGGGCTCTGAGCAACCTGCCCTAGTGGATGTGTCCCTGCTGATGCAGAGGGGGTTGGACTGAATGCCCTTTGCAGGTCCCTTCCAACCCAAACCATTCTATGATGCTATGGATTGTGATGACACTAGCTGGATTCTCCTGTGGGGCTCAAACCACACAGCAAAGGGCTAAGTTCATTATTTACAATGAAGTTACAAACTGCTCTTTACCCAGGTGACAGGATGAGGTTGTTCCAAAGGCTTTATTTAGCTTTCTAACACCCACAATGCCATGATGGCATGGGACCAGCATGGATGAATCTGTGTGACCCCAAGTCCTGGCACAAGAGTAAAAACTGTCAGGAGGTGGGAAAAAAGTGTTGCCAGAATGCAGTTCTCTCCAATAAAAAAGAGCTGGTCAGCATTTTGGGGAGGTAAAAGTGTCTCTGAAGGGAAAATAGGCTGCTGAAAATGACTGGGGGAGAGAGGCAGTTAAACGTTTTCTGCAAACTGTTTCAAAGAGGGAGAGGGAGAAGGAGAAGGAGAGGAGAAGGAGGAGAAGGAGAAGGAGAGGAGAAGGAGGAGGAGGAGAAGGAGGAGAAGGAGGAGGAGAAGGAGGAGGAGAAGGAGAAGGAGGAGGAGAAGAAGAAGGAGAAGGAGAAGGGGAAGGGGAAGGGGAAGGAGAAGGAGAAGGAGAAGGAGAAGGAGAAGGAGAAGGAGAAGGAGAAGAAGGAGAAGGAGAAGGAGAAGGAGAAGAAGGAGAAGGAGAAGGAGAAGAAGAAGGAGAAGGAGAAGGAGAAGGAGAAGGAGAAGGAGAAGGAGAAGGAGAAGGAGAAGGAGAAGGAGAAGGAGAAGGAGAAGGAGAAGGAGAAGGAGAAGGAGAAGGAGAAGGAGAAGAAGGAGAAGGAGAAGGAGAAGGAGAAGGAGAAGGAGAAGGAGAGGGGGAAGGAGAAGGAGAAGGAGAAGGAGAAGGAGAAGGAGAAGGAGAAGGAGAAGGAGAAGGAGAAGGAGAAGGAGAAGGAGAAGGAGAAGGAGAAGGAGAAGGAGAAGGAGAAGGAGAAGGAGAAGTGATGTTTTTTTGCACAGAGATGGTTGAACACTCTAAGAAAAATAAATCCATGCCATGAAGAACTTCTGCCCTTAAAGAAGGTTCACATTTCTGGCCACTTCTGAATTTTATGTGTCCGAGTTAATTGCTAGCCTTAATTTTTTGATTCAGATAGACAAGTTGGGATTTTTTTGGTTTGGTTTGGTTTTACCTTAACATCTTTCAACAATGCCACTCAGTATCCTGGTAAGCAAATAAAGCTCTAGAAGCAAAATCATGGAGTGAGATAAAGCAACACATCCAGCATCACTTGCTCATCAACCCTCAATGACAGTTTTGTACCTGAGCAAATATTTCCTTGCAGCCAAATCACTTCACCCACCAGAATTCCAATTTCCCCTTGCCTCCAGAACAGCTAATAATGTGGCTAATGCAAAATCATTTCCACTAACCACATTAACACTTCAATTTGGCTGCAGAAGAACTTGAGATAGTTATGTGAGCTTCCAAAAACTACTATTTATTACTGTAAAGCAATATTTTAAATGGCATGAGGCAATTGCCTGGGATTGAATTAGATACAATTATCCCATACAGTCATTAGGAAACACAACTGCAAGTAATGATGTTAATCTAAACTGAGACAATAAACTCTACATGTGACAGCCACTGTGCTATTTAAACTTCTTTTCTTTTCGCAAGACAGCAATGCCACAAGAGGATCCAAGGTCTTCTCACTGTGAGTTTGGGCTGCAGACTTCTCATCACAAACTCCCTAGGGATATTTATGATCACAGGAAAACTCAGGAGCTCTGGAGGTCATCTACTCCAATTTCCTGCTCAAGTGGTGTCAGTTATGAATTAAATCAGACCAGGTCACGCAGGGGTTTATCATGTTTGGTTCTACACTGATTTAATGCAGTCTGTATAAACTTAAAGAAGAGAGAAATTAACCTAACTGAAAAATCAGATCCTAAAAAATAAAATTAAAAAAACCCAAAACCCAAACAGCATTTCCTGCCAAAAGTTTAAAAGCATCCATTCATACTAAAAAGGGATGGTCTTTCCTGGCTGCTGCCTCTGAAATAATTTTGTGGGGATGCCAATTTCTATTACCTTACTGACAGCTAAGGCAGGTCTTTTGCTGCCTGGGGCGTGAGGTGAAGATTTTCAGTATTTTTTTTTCCAGGATCAAGTGCAGATAAGGGGCAGCTGGATCATGTGTTTCTTTGGAGAACAAGAGTGAAGCTTATGAAAAGAGAAAGAAAGGAGAAAATTGCATCAGAAGTGCAGCACTTTGAAAGCTCCTAGCAGTATTAATTCAGTGCATGCCAGTCAATACCCAGGTCCCCCTGCAGAGCCTCCTTAGCCTTAAGCAGATCAACCTTCCCACCCAACTTGGTGCTGGATACAAACTTATTGAGGCTGCCCTCAATCCCCTAACTGAGATCATTGCTGGAGATATTAAAGAGAGCAGACCCCAGCACCGAGTCCTGTGTGCAGATGCTTGCCATGGGGAAACACTGCCATGGATTCTGCTGGTGAGTCTGACCAGTCTGACCGGTAAGAACCACCCATATCTTCACTGAGGCAGAAAAAAAATCCCATGCTGTCCCCTCTTTCCCTTGTACCTGGGTCAGGGGGCATGCAGACATGGGAAACTCAGCAAAAGCTCTCAGCAGATAGGGCATCACTAGCAGAAAGAGGCTCTTGGGTCACCCAGCTAGAGATGAGGCACCAAACACTCCTCTGGTGAGAGCTGGGGAGAGGTGAGAAGAACAAGTGCCATACTTTCCTCCTCAGCACATCCATATAATAGAAGAAGAGATTTTTCTGTTAGCTCTCACTTCACTTTCTTGACAGGCTGCAGCTGTGGCAATGAGTTGATTTCAAGGTGAAAGAGGTGCCTAAGAGCTTTTGAAAAATCTCAATGAGTGCTTATCTCCACAGCCCTAAATAGGTGTCCCAAGGTCATGGGGCCACCAAGCCAGCAGACTTCCTCTGGAGGTCACCTCTGAACCACGCTCATCAAGTGTCTCTTCTGGGGAGGCAGTGAATGAGAGCTCTGTGCTCTTAGGATGAACCCCTGGTGATGCTGGAAAAAGCTCTGTCCTACAGCAACCACCAGCTCCTCACTGCATTTTCTGTTAGAAAACAATGATTTATTTTTTTTTTCTAGCTGGAGAAAACAGTTAGGAAGCAGTGTCATAGTAGAAATGAGTAATAAATTGTGTGTGCATTTGTCCAAAAGTGGAGCTTTCTGTTTCCTTGGAAACAGAACATTTTGTGGGGCTATGGTGTGGTACTCTGCAAAGTCTGGCTGAGATCTGTGCATGTGTGTGCACAGCCATAAAGCTCTCTTGCTTGAAGGTTTCAGTATCTACCACACATGGGTAAAACACAGCTGAAAGGATTTCTGTGACTGGGCAATTCTGAGATCATAATGGTGGGAAATAATTTTTTTTCAGCAAAAAGAAGTGCTGCTAAAGGAAAAGAAAATTAACTGAATTCTTCTCCGCTTAGTCACCCCTGGATTTTTGTCTTTAATTTTATTGCAGCATGGAAGTATGGTCAGAATTCAGGTTTGGTAGTTTTGTGATCTTCCTCTAAGTGGCCAAAATACCAACCAAACCTCCTCCTTCCATCTCAGCACAGAAACCAGAACTGAGGCTTGGTAATTAGAGCATAACCACACCACACACAAGTTAGACAGAAAGTGATTCTCAGCAAAGCAACAGTCAAGAAACCAGCAAATGGTGAAATCCTGGGGAGAGGACCCCAAAGGTCACAGAAATATCATTCTGGCACCCTTTGGCTCCTCAGAGCCTTCAGACTCGTAGCATTTTCCTTACAAATCCCTTTCACTTCCAGTTATCAAAGAGGACAGAGCTCGCCTGTGGATTAAGCATTTGCTCAGAACTATTTCTCCCTCTAAGGCCATAACACCTAAAAGCTGTCAGCAACACTTGTCACCAAATATTCACTCCACTCAGAGCTAGAAATACATCCAGCTTTAACAAGGGCCAGCAGCAGTTGGGGAACATTTCTCTTGGCAGGAGAGCTCTTTTCCCCAGCAGCTGTGCAGCCCACAGTGTCAAATAGTTTTTCCAGGCACCATGTTAAAGCCTGAAAAACACAGTTTGGTTTTCCATTAGCTTTGGTGCCTCGCTCCACCACACAGGGTTTCAGCTTGGTCTGCAGGACAAAGTGTGAGCTGGAGGGTTCAGTAAAGTTAAGATTTAAAGCCTGAGGGGCAAAGCATATAGTTAAAGGATATGACAAGGGAATCGTATAACTCACTGAAGAGGAAAAAAAAAAGGCCCAAACAGAATGATTTTTCTAGTCTCTTTTTCACTAAGCTATGGATGTCCCAATCCTTAGCACTTTATTTCTGGCCAAGCAGTTTGTCACTGCTCCCCCAGGGCAGAATGGATGTCTGCTCACCACAGCCACAACAGTCTGGGCATAAAGATTTTAGGAGAAAAGTAAGGAGAATTTTCTCAGACCTCATCCAAACATACCTGCTACCTTCTACACTAAATGAAGAGGGAAAAAAAAAAAAAAAAAAAAAAAAGTGACTCCAGCTTCCAGCTGCAAAACTGGAGAGCAGATGTTTGATGTTTGAGCTTCAGTGTGGACACAGGTGAGAGGACTTAAAGCTGGAAAAGAGCAAAGTCAAAAGAGAACTTGTGCAAGTAAATTGGGAGAGGTTGGTAGACAACAGATTTCTGACAGCCTGGAAAATTCTTACAAACAACAGTGTGTCTATCAGGCCTTTAAAATTAGTTACTGCACCTTCACAACCAATCCACCACCATTTAGAGGCAGATGTGTTATTGCTAGCTTATGCTAGCTAACCTAGAAGGACTCCAGGATTTACTGAAAGCTGGGGCCAGTGGCAGCATTTTGGAATCACCATCCAGCTCTGCCTCTTCCACCAGACCAGCCAATGCTTCCTGCAGTCACAGTTTCTCTCCTTCTGGCCAGATATCACCCAAGTGGTCTGTCAGGAGCTCCGTGAGAGGGAGGACTTGGTGACAGCTCTAACGCCTGAGAATAAGGAATCTATGAAGCTTTTCACACCCTCTCTCCTTCCACCCAAAACCAGTGAGACCACAGCTGGGAAGAACTGTGACTAAGGGAAAATCAATAGCTTTCAGCTGGCTCTCCTCTTCAAGGAGTTAACTAGCAACAAGTCTTATGAGGAACAGCTGAGGGAACTGAGGTGATTAGACCTGGAGAAGAGGAGGCTGAGGGGAGACTCTCTTGCTCTCTACAAGTTGGACTTTATGATCTTAAAGGTCACTTCCAATCAGAATGGTTTTGTTTCTATGATTCTCTGAAATCAAAGAGTCTTCTATAGGTCCCTTAATGACAGAGAAGGTGATCGGCACCAAGTCCCAGAGGTGAGCAGTGCTCAGAGGTGCCCTTCATAAGGAAGAAGCAGTGATGATGACTCTAACAGCCTCCACCCAAAACCCTGACCATTGCTCTTCCCCTCCTTCTCTCACCAGCAAGCATTGCCAGAGCTCTACCACACACGCCACCACTGCAGAGGAAAAGAATTCCCTGAGAATTTTACAGCATCCCAAACTGGAAAAGACAGAGAAAACCCCAAAATTTCATACAAAGAATCTTTTTTATTTAAGCAAAGAAAACAAATATATTTATCAGCACCTTTAAAAATGCTGGGTTTGGTTTTGTTTTCGTCTCCAGGAGGGCGTTCAAAAGACTCATCAGGCTGAATACCAAAATTTATTTAATCAAAGAAAACAAATATGTTTATCAGCACCTTAAAAAAAGCTGGGTTGGTTTGGTTGGGTGTTTTTTCCTCCAGCAGGGCATTCAAAAGACTCACCAGGTTGAGTACCAAAATTTCCCTCTTCTCCAAATGCAGCACTAAATTTCAGGATATAAAGCTTCACATTTTCCCTTCTTGTGGCTAACTCTGCGTGGCATTAAATTGGTTAACAGTCCCTGACAGCAATCCCTGTATTGCAGGTGGCACAGAAATGTCAATTTTGATTTAGCATTGTATATGCAATAAAAATTCAAAGCCCATGTATGGCAGGAAATTTTAGAAGCCTTTCCTGAGGAAAGAATCAACAAAGCTTCTATGTGAAGGAACAGTGTCAAGGAGTGTAATGCTGCCCTGCAAAGCAGTCTCTGCTGTGTATGTTTGTTATGCATGTTTAAATATTACATATGTTTATACATGCACACAAACACATTGGTTTCCAGCATTGAGGTCATTACCTCACAGGCATTTACACTTCCAAGGCTGATTTAATCCTCTTCATGCTGTTTTTGTCAAGCCCCACACAATATCTCTCAGAAGCTGTCAGTGCCAGCTGAACTACGTCACTGAACCAGTTCCCAAGATGAATTCAAAGGTTCGTGCAGGAGAGGAAAACTGAGATTCAAAGTCAGCTTCTAGACTGCAAGATGACAGATCTTTCTCTTTCATAAACAGTCTGAACAGAGGAGAAAACAGAAAGAAATCATCTATGCTAACATCTTGGACCTTGCCCCGATGCCACTTCTGGCTAAGGATGGTCACCAGAACGGTGATGTGGCTTGAGTGAGGTTTCCATTACACAGGCAATCTTCTTCCTGCAGCCCTGCAGGTCTGAAGTCTCTTTAGCAGATTATCTTAGGCCAACTGAGTTGTACTACAGAGTGCTATAGAAAATCTGTCTCAGCACTGGAGCTGAGAGAAGGCTGTCCCTGCCCATGGTAGGGGGGTGGGAAGTAGATGATCTTTAAGGTCGCTTCCAACCCAAACCGTTCTATGAATCTATGAGTCCTCAGCACCTCTGTGTGCTGGTGCTACTGTGAAATGAATGATAGAGGCCCCCTTCATCAATTCTTTGATGCACTGAACAAGGCTTTTTCCATCAGTTTGGGTGGTTAGGACACATGCATAAGACATTTTGTCAACTAATGCAGTAAAAAAACAAGAATAATGAAGAGTGGTGCCCCTTGTTTGAGATGATGTGGTTTGAGGCTTGCCAGCCACCCCATGCTCATGTGAACTCTGGGCTGCAGGAGCATCTGCTTCAATTCTGCATTTTCTAGTCCTAGCATTTGATTTCCTTTTATCAGCTTTTCTAGAACAGCAAATGGGTTTTCTTCCTTTGTGCTGCTCCTTTTTGCCTGATACCTCCTGCTCTCCCAGCCCAAGGTCCTCCCATGAGTGCTGAGAGCAGTTCCCATCCAATAGGGATTATTCTTTCAACTCCTCAGCCTCCTCAGTCTTCATGGGCACAGTAGGCACCCCACAAGCCCTGGCTGGAAGTCTCTGAGACTCACACATCTGCCCTCTTTTGCTGGGCAAGCAGGCAGCCTCTCCAGCCCTGCTTTTACCTTTGGGTGACTGAGAATCACAACCTTTGTGAAGGCTTTGTCAGGCTTTGCAGGAAGAGTCCTTCTCTCCTTGCAGCCATAAATCCAAGATGTCACAATTTGGAATATCTTTCTTTACAGCAGTGAGTTTACAGAAGTTCTTTTCTTTCTCCTGACAGTGACTCAGCCCTAGGAAAGTAAAAAAGTGCAAACTAATTTTCAAAGGTTCCCTAAAAACATGATGTGCAGCAGATTTGGGGTTTTTTTTCATTTGTCCTTTGCATGCTTCTCTGCTGTCCTCTCTGCAGGGTAAAAGACTTGGTTTCCAAGTGAGATACATGTATGCAAACTCAGTGTGCTCCCAAACACAAGTCTTGGGGCTACTCCAGAAGGTCCCTCTCTGAATACCCTGCTTGGCTTGGATTGCTTCATAGCATGCCAATAATGTTAAGCAATGAAGAACTCATTTATGCCTTGCTGGAGGCATCCCTGCCTTACAATCTGGAGAGTGAGGCTGGCAGAATTTATTGAGCCTTTGTGCAAATGTATTGGCCTCTTGTTTTCGCTTTGCTGTTTGGCTGCTTCTGAATGGGTACAAAAAGTCAGAGGGACCAGGAAAGTGGAAAAAAACCCAATACATCACACACCCTCCTGCAATTTAAGTGGAGGCAGCATCTGATATTAAAGATTAGAGCTTAATGAGTTGCATTTAACATGGTGCTCATATCTGGGAGTGCTTCAGCTGAGGGCTTGAGTATCAAACCAGTGACTCAAAATGAGGCAAACAAAGAGGCTGTATTTGTAAACACAGTTTGTAATCCCATTGTGCAAAGTGATTACTACATCACACAGGGGGCCAGATGCATTCAGCAGGGAGCATCCCAGTCTGGACAATTCACTTCCCCACAGCACAAACTGACAGGCCTAATTCTGACCTTTTGTTGCTTTATATGGATTTTTGCAGTTCATGTCCTGATTCACATCAGTGACAGCAAAATGAAGCTCAGGATTCACTATTTTTCTTTTCTTTTCTTTTCTTTTCTTTTCTTTTCTTTTCTTTTCTTTTCTTTTCTTTTCTTTTCTTTTCTTTTCTTTTCTTTTCTTTTCTTTTCTTTTCTTTTTTAATGCTTTTAAAAGGTTTGTATAAGGTGCTTGTAGAGCAAGCAAGCAAGATTCTGCTTTGGGAGTGATTAAAAACCTGCACCACCGTTCTGTGTCTCCAGGGAGACTGTGTGCAGCCCACCAAACTCACCTGGTCTTGCAGCCAGCTGTGGAGCAGGATGAGGACATAGTGATCACAGGAGGAAAGAAGCAGCTTCCAGCTCTCAGGTTCTCTTTATTTAAAAGACCAGCAAGACCTGAGTGTCAAAAGCCAAGCCAGGATGTCTGTTTTCCAACTGGCACATTTCAAAATCAAGACACTTCACCACTGAACGAATGAACCCTGCAGCAGCCTGAACGCTTTAAATACACTGCAGGGTGCCTGTGCAGAAATGTTCATTCCCTGCTGCTATAAGTTGGTCTAACCCTTGCAAAGTAGCAGACATGAAGAAAAAAAAAAAAGGCAAAACCTTTTTCTGTCTGAAATCTCAGCCTAAACACCAGCAAAACCTTTTTTTTTTCTCTCTGAAGTCTCAGCCTGAACACCAAACAAAGCTTTGAGGAAAAAAATGTACCTGTACTGGAACAAAAACTCTTCCTGTCCACAACAAAATGAACATCACAAAACCAGCAGCAATCATTTCTCTAAAGATTTTACACTGATTGTAGACCAAGAAAGTCAGCTGGTAAAAGTGCTGTGCTAGACAAGGACTCCTGCCATCATTTACCTAACACTGTGCCTAAAGTAACTGTTAGCAAAAGCAGCAATAAAGAGATTCAGGTAGGTGCATGGAGAGACCCCACAGGCAGTGCTGGGCAAGCTCTGGAAGCCTCAGCTCAAGAAGGACATGGACCTGGTGGAACTGGTCAGGAGAGGCCACAGCAATGACTGAAGCACCTCTGCTGTGAGGACAGGCTGGGAGAGTTGGGGTTGTTCAACCTGGAGAAGGAAGGCTCTGCCAAGACCTTCTTGTGGCCTTTCAGTACTGTAAGGGGCCTCCAAGAAAGGTGGGAATAGACTTTTGAGAAGGATCTCTTGTGACAGGACAAGGGGTGCTGGTTTCAAACTGAAAGAGGGAAATTCAGATGAGATAGAAGGAAGAAAGTTTTTATGCTAAGGGTGGTGAGATCCTGGCCCAGGTTTCCCAGATGCCCCATCGTTGGAACCATTCCAGGCCAGGTTGTCTGGGGCTTTGAGCAGCCTGCTTTAGTTGCAGGGCAGTTGGACAAGATGACCTTGAAAGGTCACTTCACACCTAAACCATTCTATGAGCTTGTGATTTTCAGAGACTGTAAAGCAAAAAATGCAATTGGCATGCTATTATATCTATATCTATATTTATATTTATGCTTACGTTTGTATTTCTATTTGTATTATCTATATTTATATTGCCTTGTTATGTATTATTTTTACTATTATTCCAGTATTGCTTTATGGTTTACAAAGCACCCAATGAATTTTCGTACATCATGCAGGGACAGCCCTTAGCTGCAGGACTCCAGCCCAGCAAGCTGTCTGAAGGTGTGTTTGGGTCCTGCCTAGCACACACACCATGCAATGCTGTCACAACTCCAAGAACCATCAATCTCTCGGGTAGATTTCTCCTGCGCCCAGCTTCTCTGAGCCGAATGACGCTGAGAAACAAGCTGCCGGCTGCAAAAGCTGAGACAGCGAGGCGGAGGAGCTGAAGGATGGAGCGGACTTGCCCCCACCCTCGGTCCTCATTCCTGCCGGAAGCACCGGGAGCACGATGAGCATCCCTCGGGCTCCTCCCCGTGGAAGCTGCTCCGCTGCAGTCCCCGAAGCCCTGCAGGCAGCCCGGGCCGGACCCTCCCATCCAGCTCACACAAGTGCTGCCCTGGCCCATCCAGCTCACACAAGTGCTGCCCTGGCACCCAGCACCCCGTGGCACCGCGGGAGGGGCTTCTCTGGTGCTAAACATTTTGCCCACGTTCTCATAGAAGGATGGAATGGTTTGGGTTGGAAAGGACCTTTCAAGGCCATCTAGTCCAGTCCCACTGCACCGAGCAGGGGGCATCTTCAATGAGAGCAGGGTGCTCAGAGCCCCAACCAACCTGACCTGGAACCAACCACCTGCCTGGCAACCCAGGCCAGGGTTTCACCATCTCAGTGCAAAATATTTCTTCTTTATGTAGAGCTTTAGGAAGGGCTGGAGTTAGGGAGCTGCTAAGTGAGCAAATCTGTATTTGGCACAGATCTGCACCACTGCTATGCTGATAAGGACCCAGGGGTCAGCCTGCCACTTGAGAGCTGTGAAACAGCTGCACAGGAGAAAACCAGGATGGCAAGAGAAGGTGGGTGGGTGCAGGCATGGCTGGTCTGCCCTCCCTCACCTCCCAGGGTAGGCAGGGTGTTCCGGGGGGGCTGTGAAGCTGGGGTGTCTTTCCACCTGACTTGCAGCCCCAGGAGCTGCAGTTATTCACAGGCAGCACTTTCCTCACACAGGCACCCTCTGATCTATCACCTTTGGTCTCACCAAAGCAGTCTCCTTTCTGTTCTCCTCAGGCCAAAAGGGGCCCATCCTCCCTCTCATCAGGCAGCCTTTAAAGAGTGACTTTAATGTTATTCAAGTGATACTTAAATGCTTTGATGAATGAGTCTCAGTGCTGAGCTGATTTACCTGCATGCCTGCAGAGGTGGCACACACCACAGAAAAGAGCTGTAGGACCTCTCTTTGCATTTTGCTCTTCCACTCACATCCCTCCAGAATAAATAAGATGAAATTTGGCTGAAAACAAACCACATCTGCAAGGACAGGGAGGGGGTGGATTCATTGGCCCTGGGAGTGTTCAAGGAACGTGTGGACATGACACTTCGGGACATGGTTTAATGGCAATGGTGGCCTTAGGTTGGCAGTTGGACTCAACAACCTTAGAGGTCTTTTCCAACTGAAACAATTCTATGATTCTGTGACAAGCTTCCTCTGAGACCTTAAAGTCAGGCCAAGTTGGTTCAGTAGTGACCAGAAAAGAAATGCATGATCTCTACAAGCACAGACACAGTCAGTTAAGATTTTAAGCTGCTTTCCTGCCTTTTGGAGGAAGTTCTCAGAAGATTTGGCTAAGGAGGAGAGACTGAGCACTGGAACTGTGAGACACATTGATCTCTTCAGAGGTGAAAGGTTCAAAGATAGACTTCAGGGAGGCTCACTGGCAAATCTGGGACAGGAAGGGTTTTATTCTCTCCACACTGTATATTTATGCACAATAAAGGTAATCTAGGCAAGGGATACAAACCCCCTGCATGGACACTGCTGAATGCACTAACCCTGGTCCTGGATTTGGAGGGGGGCCTGTCATTTGAAGAAACACAATGCTCATCCCCCTCCCTGCAGTTCTGGCCTTGTTTATACCTCTGGGCTATCTCAGCTACCAGAACAATGATGCAATGCAAATAATATCAGATAAGTTAGCAGTCTACCTAAAGGCACTGGATCCACAAAGGCTTTGACAGATCTTTATGCCTCTGGCTAATTAATCACCGGGATTCAGTGGCAGTGCATGGAGTGTATGACAGGAGGCTTCAGCACAAGTCTTTATTGGAGCAGGACCTTGGATGGCCAGGCCTGTTATATAAATGTGCTAAATAACCTTTTAGTTCCCTAAGAATGAAGTTTAGTGCCACTGCCTCACTGAACACATAGCCACTGTTTTGTAACAGGAGGATGACAATAGCAAAAAGAGGAAGGCATTGACCTTAAGTGCCTGTGAGGATCTGCAATAAGTCCATGACCTGCAGCTTCTGAAGAAAACAGCGTTGCAAACCCAGGGCAAAGGAAGCTGAACTCTGGCATCAGCAAAACAGAGATTTAATACTTGAAAAGACAAAAGGCCTGTGCTGGCAGTACAAAGGGGATGAGCTGGACAATAATCAACATTCAGCTTGGGCAAATACAGAAAAAACATTACTGCAGTCTGGTGCAACCTGTAAGGGACAAGTTTTCCAACCCTGTTTTTTAATAATTAGAGGGATTCAGGGGGGAAAAGCAGTCACATAACAGATGATCAGATTTGGGGATTTTTTTAGGTGAAGCCAAGAGAGAAATATTAACATTCTTATTGTTTGCAGCTTCTTTGCTAAGTGAATAATTACTGAAGTAGTGAGCTTCATCTGCAAATTCAGCCAGCATGGTAACTAGGTAATACTTGCCAAATTGCTTGAACTGCATCAGTGACTCCAAAGCAAACTTGTGTTGAAGAGAATCACCTGGAGTAATTTTTCTTCCATAGGCCTTAAATAATTGCTAGACATTCACATCAGTTCACTTGGTGATGCTCATTTAAGATCTTATTCCTCCTTCATGAGCAGGGCTCCTGTCCCCAACTGCACGTGTGCTCCCTGTGAGACCAGCCTTACATCACTGCAGACAAAAAATCCTTCCTCAGCAAAGTCACCACAGACTACAACCAAGTTATATGACATCTGCTGATGAAATAAGCCAAGCAGACACAAATAGTTCTGATCTGTTAAGTGAATTTACAGTTCTAGAGATCTTTCCCTTAAATGCACACCCTTCACACTGGATTGTTCCTTTCTCTGGACAGAACAGGCAGCAAATGTGTTTCTAACCATAGACCTGCACACTAACTGAATTCTGATATTCAGTTGACACTGACAGTTTAGTTGAGTTCTTGCAACCTATTCAATTAGGAATATTTTTGAAGAGGGTAGGAGGGAGGTAGCATACAGAACTTTGAACATTGTGATCAATATATTAAAGTCCAGGGAGCCTTTGAAGCTGGGCTGCTCTCACTAATCTGCTTTATTTTGCATTTTGCCTGTCTCAGAAAAACATTCTTTCACTTCCAGTCTGTCCCCAGTCTTGATAACTGCTTTTGCCCCAGCATGGAGGGTCTGTATGGGCTGCTCTCCTGAGGTGGCACTTACCCCTCCATTTTTGAGATAATCTAATGAATGAGCTAACCTTTGAGCAGCCACCTGCAAACAAACCCAGAACATATTGGTCTCTTTTATAAATGCCTCTTGATTACCCTGGGCTTGTAGGTGTAAGCAATCCTTAAGCTGGTCTGCTTTCCTTGAAGCAGTCAATGCTGTAACAGCCAAGTCTTGGTCTACTGCACTATGCTAGTCTGGGAATCCATTACAACACAGCCACTAAATATGTGCTAGAAGGAGTAGCAGATGTGCCCAGTGGCTTGGGAAAAGTAGATGTTCCCTTTAATTATGTGAGAGAGTTAAAAAGGAAGCAGAAACTAAATCACGTACACAATTAACGGAGGGCAGGGAATTTTAATTAGATTTAAGTACATAATATTAAGCAGATATTTCACTCAGATGAGACCATTTGCTGTATTCAAAGGACTGCTGAACCTGAACAGGCTGTCTGGATCCTACACTTCACAATACTTAGAGTTTAGATCATCAGAGTAAGGGTGTCTGAAGTCAGAGTCAAATGAGCCCAGAGCGGAATACAAATCAGTGGTTGGAACTTGCAGCCATCTGCGGTGAGGGTTATCATCCCCTGACTCTGAACAGAGAGCAGGGACCAGAAGTCCTTGGCAATTTGGAATGCAGGATGGTGTCACTTTATCATTGCAGCCTTGGGGCACTGTTAAAAGAAGAGGAGACTTAAACTGGATGTCAGAAACAAGTTTTGCACCATGAGGGTGGTGGAAGACTGGAACAGGTTGCCCAGGAAGGTGGTTGGGGCCCCACCCTTGGAGATATTCATGCTGAGGCTCAACAAGGCTCTGTGCAACCTATTCTAGTTGAGGATGCCCCTGCTTACTGCAGAAGGGGTTGGACTAGATGACCTTTATTGGTCCCTTCCAACCCAGACCATTCTATGATTCTAAAGGGATTCCCAAATTGTGTCCTACACTGTCCTTGCAGCCCTTAAACTCTTCCTCTGCTGCCCACCAAAGGATGCCAACATACAAGAGATGGAAGGAAGGGAGTACAAACAACTCCAGCACCAGCACCCTCTCAAAGCTCACATCTCCCCTCCTCTTTCCTGATCTGTCTAGGGGCTGAGCACAGAAACAATGCTTGGGTTAACAGTCTGAGGACATGAAATAGTGGCCTGCCCACAAATAAATCTGTTGTCACTATGTTTAAGGCCTAAGGGATGCTTCTCCAGGGTGTTATTTATGAAGCTGCCTGGCACCAATTAGCAGCACAATTATTTATTTACTTACTGGTGCATTTAAGACAATTATTTCCCTCTTGATTTTCTCCCTATACATCTGTTCAAGAACAGACATTTTCTCTGTACAGACTTGTTATGTCCTTTTGATCCCTAATTGCTACCAGTCCCATCACCAAACACTTTGTGGTGGCAGTGAGATTCCCTCCACGTAGCTTCTTTGCATATCACACTCCTGGTATTCCTCCCACAAACTGAAGAAATCTCACAAGAGGTCAGATAAAAAAAAAACACAACACCAAAAAACCAAAACCAAAGCCAACAAATAAAAGTGATTCAGAATCTTGTGATTAATCTTGAAGCATTTTATCTAGGATGGGGCAGCAAGCTGGAGTCAATTACTAATTGCTCACATCTGCTGCTGTGATAGGTGGACCTGCCAGAACTTTCCAACACTTGGATCCAGAAGGCAACTTTCCCATGTTCATGGGTGCTTGGCTCTGGTGTTTTGCTTGGGTTTGTGCCATCTTTCCCTCCTCTGACAGAATGTTGTTGCATTTAAAAATAAAAAACTCCATCTGCTGTATAGGAAACCAAACTGCAGCTAATGTCACTTATTCCTCCTGTCCATGATCAGGAGTCCAGAAAGATCCAGACAAAAATTTGTTTCTCCCTGACCTCTTTCCACTAAAATGTGGTTACAACAGAAGAGAAACAGTTGGTCCTGCCATGAGCTCCATGGAGGTGAAGTGGTTTGCACACAACTGACCCACATGGCCCCAGGGGTCCATAGCCAGGCAGGTCCACGGAGTGACTCTCCCTGACTTCAAGCCCCAGAGCTCTCCACAACTTTTCCAATGATCCTGGTTTTCCCCAGCTCTCAGCACAGCCTCAGTGTTCCCACAGATCTTTGGGTGGCTCACAGCCTGCAGCAGGCTTCTGCAAAGCTGGCTGGGACATCCTGTGCAGGAAGCCATGGTTCTCCTGAACAGAGGCTGGAGAAGACAAGTGGAGCACTGCAGAAGAACATGAAGCTGTTTTGCACATAGATGTGCACTCACACCCCAGAAGGCCAATGGTATCAAAAGCAGCATGGGCAGCAGGTCTAGAGGGGGGATTCTGCCCCTCTGCTCTGCTCTGCTCTGCTTTGCTGAGACCCCACCTGCAGTGCTGGATCCAGCTCTAGAAGCCTCAGAACGAGACATGGACCATTGGGGCTGTTAAAAAAAAAAACAACAGGTAAACACCCTAAAAGTTTGTGTCCTAATACAGAAGAACAGACTTACCCTGTAGGAGGAATTCCAGCTGGCACTACCAAAACCAGTAACTCGCCTGATACCCACTGGGATAAAGACCTTAAGCAAACATATGATGAAGAAGGTATCTGAAGCTCACAGCTTATTCTTTTGCTCTCAGGTTTCAGCTACGTAGCTGACACCTGTGACATGCAACACTTGAAGAGATTTCAGAGAAAGCAGCAAAATCCAATCAGTGAAATTTATTCCTTAACTCCCAGTGCCTTAATTCTGCTCCTGGTGTTTTCCGTCACGGAAGGGATGAGGAAAGCTCTCCTTGTGTCACTGGGCTCACAGGGGTTTGAACGCTGTGATCCTGAGTTAAGGAGCAGTAATTGTCACTGCATGACTTATCTCACTGAGTTCATAAAGGCTGCTCTCCTATCTCACACACATCTCCATGCTTTGATTAAATGTCAGAGCACGCAGCCCTTAATCTGATCAAACTCATTATGGGGGTCACAAGCAACACACTCAGAGCCACCCTGGCAACCCACTGGGTCACTGTGCACTCAATGCTTTCCAAAGTCTACCTAAATACAGGGCAAGAAGACCCTCAGATACCCTTATAAGCTTGCTCAAATGCCACTCAAGCTGTGGTGCTTTTCCTTGGCCACTCTTGCAAAATTCATTGCCAGAAGGAAGCATTTGAGGAGTCAGAGCTTTCAAAGATTTGTTAAGCAACCTGGGGAAAAACAAAAAAAAAAAAAAAAGCCAGCAGAGCTAACTAATAAAAACATTTAAAGTAGATTCCAGGACAAAATGCTGTCCTGCTACAAGAGTAGCATCTTCAAATGGTTTTAGACACAGGATCCAGCCTCACTAATTATGACTGTTTAAGAATTAGGAGAATAAAATTGTTTTCATAGAATCATAGAATCAGTCAGGGTTGGAAGGGACCACAAGGACCATCAAGTTCCAACCCCCCTGCCATGAGCAGGGACACCTCACACTAGTTTGTGAGCCTTTAAGATGAATATCTTAGACTAATGAGCTGTACTCTCATGTCTGCCTCTCATGTCAGGCTGTCAGATAAAGAGCTAAAAGTATAAATAAAACAAATACCAGATTTCCTTTTTTGTCTGGCTTTTAGGAAAGTACACTAAGCACCCCCAAATAAATCCTCATTATGCTACTTTCCTTAAAATAAGATTAGTGGGAAAAATAGTTTAGCATATGAAAAATTCCACAGATTAGTTGGCAGGCCTTGACAGAGAGACTGGAGATATCAGTTTTATCTGATGGAAAAAAACTCTTTCTTCCTGGATTAGGGCAGCTTTATTCATTAGTGTTTTCTTTTTTTTTTTTTTTTCTGTTGAAAAATGCCAGTGGGTGAAGGAAGCAGACTGTCTTTGGTAGGACATTATTACCTTGAACTGCAGATTGCTGCTTTCCACAGGCTGGGAAAATCACTGAAATCTCCACTTCCACTGATATAAATCCCTTGAAGGAGCTGGGGCATCATAGTTCATGATCTGGAAAATAAAGGTCAAATATTTTGTCACTTTAAAGGAGGCATGAAAGAATGACACTAATTGCCTTACCCAGGCACAATGGAGATATCCATAATTAAGTATGAAAAGGGTTTGTGTCTCAATTGAGTCTCTTCAGCCCAACAAAAGCTTGTAGTAAGGACATCATTTGTACTGAAGGACCACCTGGTACTCAAGAGATCACCTTCTACTGAAAATTATTTTGCTACATGCATAGTGTGAAACAAGGAGACAGAAACCTGTGCTTGGAGGGTTAATTTCTCTAGGATGAAAGGAGGTTGGTATCTTTGTGATCTACAGGGCTGGGAGTCACCCATCACTGTTCTGCTTTGTGTTGGTACAGTCAGCAGTGTCCCAGAATATCACAGAGCAGCCACAGCTGGTCATCTGGAGGGTGTCATGCAAGGAGAGGCTGAGGGAGCTGAGGTTCTTCAGTCTGGAGAAGAGAAGGCTAAAGGGAGAGCTTATTGCTCTCTACAGCTACCTGAAAGGAGGTTGGAGTGAGGCTGGGGTTGGTCTCTTCTGCCAAATAAGTAGAGATAGGATGAGAGGAAATGGGTTTTAGTTGTGCCAGGGGAGGTTTAGACTGGACATTAGGAAGAACTTTAATAAGAGAGTGGTGAGGTGTTGGAACAGGCTGCCCACGGAGGTGTTGGAGTCACCACCCCTGGAGGTGTGCAAGAAGCTGTAGGTGTGGTGCTTCAGGATATAGTTTAGTGGTCATGGTAGTTGGGTTATGGTTGGATTTCACGATCTTAAAGGTCTTTTCCAGCCTTAGTGATTCTATGATCTTTCCAGCCTTAGTGATTCTATGATTCTATGATTCACTAAAGCTCTGATATATAAGAGAAAAAAATGCAGTGCTATTGTGGAGATGAAGTCTGATGCTGCATGATGCACGCTGGTATTTATTGCAGGTGTTGATGGAAACATTGAAAATTTATTCCAGGGTTATGGCAGCTGGCCTTGGAAATTTATCCCTCTTTGGAACCTCACAAGTAGCACAGCAAGGAATTGCCCAGACCCAGAAAGAGTTGTGGTTGCCCAGGAGATGTTACATGACTTCCTGCAAGAGGATGTCACTGAAGGGTCAGTGACCTGACTAGGCTGAAGGTATTCTGATGGCTCACTCCTCACATGAGCTTCACCCTAAAAGCTAAAAACTAAAATCAAGAGAAAGGAAACATGGATTTTTTTTTTTCCCCGACATCCTGTTTCATCCTTCATTGCTAAAAATAACTCCATGTTTTCAGTCAAAATTAATGGAGACAGATGAATATTCAACACAGCTGATGTAACCAAGTGACAAATCTGAGGATTTTGAGCTCTGTTCCTGTGAACACTTGAATTGGTGATTAGTTTTCTTAGAATAGTTTCAGTACCACTGATCATACTAATTATTTGCATGACTAGAAACAGAAGTCAAGATGCAGTACAGTACAGGAAAGGTGACCCTGAAGGTCCAGACTCACCCAATAGGGGTGGGGACCAAGAAGGAATTTGGTTAATGTGATTTGAATCTTCATGATATAGTTCAATAAAACCAATCATTAATATATCTTCATGAGATAGTTCACATTAAAATGGGAAACTACAGCCAATAAATGTAGTTCACTTGGAAAATTTATGTCCTACCAAGCCTGATTCTAGAGTCAGCATCTTCTTAATGTTCTTTCCATCACATCTCAAATCCACAGATATTTCTTTTTTCCTTGTTAAAAAAAAGAGAAAAAAAGGCACAACAAACATCACAGGTCACCTTCTTGGCTGATTTCATTAATACTCTGTAGAGTTACAACCAATTCTCTGGCCCAGAAGTGCAACTGTGGAACAGAATATGCACATTTTATGAGGGAAAAAAAAAAAAAAAAAGAAATGGAAACAGGTTAAATTACCAAAAAAAAAAAAGAGGGAAAAAAAAAAAGAAAAAAAGGAGGGGAAAAAAAAAAAGAAGCTCCAAAGAGTACTTCTTCACATTTACTGATTCATTTATGTCATCTACACAGAAGATTTGCAAATGGTAAGTGAAATGTGGCATCTGGCTTGGAGCTAAACACTGTTTTAACTGGAGCTCAGAAGCATGTCTCTTACAAAGCAAGGCATTTAGCTCTCATAGCTTACACTGAACCATTAGAAAATCAATAGTGACAAACTGCTTCCAAATGAATAAGCTTTTGATGGGAAATGCTACCAAATTCCTGTGGAAATCTGATCGTGAAGAAAGTGCTGATGGAAAGAAATGGCTCAAGAGTTGATGCATCCTTTAAAAGCCAAGGATTCCTCGGGATTCCCTCATTTGATAAAGATGCTGCAAACAATAAAAGCCCCAAATGTTACTCTTACTAAGCAGTTTTAATTCCTTGTGGTTTTAGTTTGATTAAAATGCATTGAAATTGGCATTCAGGTATTTCAATTTATCCATTATTATCTCTATTCCAGCTTGGGGGTTTTTTGGTTGGTTGGTTAGGGATTTTTTCAGTTTGTTTGGGTTTGGGTTTGTTTGGTTGATTGTTTTTTTTTGTTTTCTTTTTTGCTTGTTTCTTTGTGGGTTTGGTTGGTTGGGGTTTTTTTTTGTTTGTTTGGGTTTGGTTTTGGTTGGTTGGTTGGTTTTTTGGTTTGCTTTTTGTTTGTTTGTGGTTGGTTTTTTTTTGGGGGGGTGTGGGGGGTTGGGTTTTTTATTTGCTTGATTTGGGTTTTTTTGTATTTCAGTCTGGTTTTGTGATTCAAATTTGTAGTTCAGTTGATAGCAGACAGCACCAAGCCCAGAGGGAAAAAAAACTTTCATTTTTTCAGTTTTGCTTCACATGAAACATCTGTCTTATTAATTTTTTTCCCCTGTTATGGAATCTATTTCTTCTTCCACCTTCATCACAGGTAGCAATGGTGGCCCAAATGATCCAGAATTCTGCAACACACAGCAGCCATCATCACTCTTAAAAGACTTTGAGTTAACCACTTCTGTAGCTCTGCTCATTTCCTTTAGTTGGCCTAATTGGCCAAAGAACTCTTTGGAGAGGCAAGCACTTCTCAGGCTGAGTGGAAAAGGGATTATTGATGAGATGTTAGGAGGATTGATGGGATGCATGAAGGCAATTGAAAAAGAAATGGCTTCTAATTGGATATCTGGTTTAGGATTTGAAACTGTACATTGTCCTAGACAGGCCATTGATCTGAGAGTCTTCCTGCTGAGTACTGCAGGAGATGCTCTTGGGACAGGAAAGAAATCATTTAGCCATTAAGAATTTCAAATTGCTAAGATCTAAGGAATTCTATCCCCGTCCTCCGTCTGCCTTCTTCAGTGCCCATCTTGCCCCATATAAAAATTTCCCATAGTAAAGAACAAGGCTAATGGGTCAAAATCCCCTGTAAAAAAATAAAAAACAGACGTAGATAGATAGATAGATAGATAGATAGATAGATAGATAGATAGATAGATAGATAGATACATAGATACATAGATACATAGATACATAGATACATAGATAGATGTAGATATAGATTAGAGATATATAAATGATAGAGATAGAGGTATATAGATGATAGAGATATGGATATAAATTTAAAACAAAAGTCTTAAATATATTTCCTACTTAATCTGAAAGGGATAAGGTTGCCCTTATTAACCTCCTTCTCTTCTCACCTACCAAAGACACCCCACTGCACTCCAAGACACCCTGAGGCTCTTGGCTCAGGCTGCCAGGCTCTGGGCTTGGCAGCTGCATTTTGGACAGCCTAGAGAAGAGAATGTCAGATGGGAAGGAAACCAGAGAAGACTTCCTTGGGAAGATTGTCTTGTTTCTGCTCAATTGACATAATTCTACAGGATGTTTTGATTTCTTCCATGTTAGATTTTCCTGACAGAAGAAAAAAAAAAAAGAGAGAGAGAGAAAGAAAAAGAAGAAACAAGAAATATTTCCTCTGAAAATTTCCTTGTGGCAGTACCTCATAGAGCTGAGTGTTTCTTGTCAAACCCTAAGAGTTAAAGGGAAGAGATCTAACCAGCCTAGTGATCAACAGTTTATGTTTGACTTGATGTTAAAACAGGTTCTGGAGATCTCTTGACAGTTTTGCTCAAGGCACATCATGAATTGCCATAAATATCCTGACATAAGCAATGCTGTTCCAGTGCAGGAACTCAAAGCAAACCTTCTGTCCTTAGAAAGCTCAGCCCTTAACCACAAGCACCAGGAGAAACCACCACATCCCCAGCATCTCTGTGTGGTTTTTCATGCTGCAGTAGGACAAACTCTTGCAAACAGAGCTTCCCTGTATGTGCCATTTATCTGGAGCTGAGCAGACAAAAAAAGATTTTATCCAGGACCTTTAAATAATTCAACAAGCTACTTTTTTTTCCCTTTTTTTTTTTTTTTTTTTTTTTGGGTGGCTGCCTGAAGGTACCTGGATTTTGAGTCTGAGCACAGCACTGTTGGTTTGGGTTCATCAAGTTCCTACTGCTCAGCTGAGCTTACCATGGGAGGGGGTTGGTTGTAGGGGGATTTTTTGGTTGCAGTTTGGGTTTGGGGTTTGTTTTTTCACACACACAGCAAAATTACTCTTCTCCCTCTCCCCCACCCCCAATTAATACAAAGAAAGTCCCAAATGTTTAAATACAAACCTGCTCTATCAAGCCTGCTTTGAGGAAATAAACTGTTATTTGATTTCCTGGTGGGATTAGTTCTTGTCAAATGCATTTTTAATGCACTTCTGGTAGCTGATGAATTATGCAGCATGCCCCTTTTACTTCTGTCAGATGAGGTTTGGAAGAAATCAGGTCAAGTCCATTGGCAAAAAAAAAAAAAATGACACAGTATTCTCAAATAACCTCAAGTTTGAGTGAAGGAACCACTCTGATGGAAGCTAATGCCTGGTGAAACAAAGGCAAATACTGCAAACAAGCCAGCCCTCCCTATTTTTGTGGCTAGCAACACCAAAATTTCTTCCAATTCAGACCGAGTGTCATTTTTGCAAGCCTTAAATGAAGCTGCTGAAGGCCAGATCTGAAGCTACCAAAAGAAGGCTGTTTGTCCCTCAGTGTGGAGCAGGTCTGTGGAATTCCTAGAGAGGGGATGTTGAGCTGAGAAGCTTATGTGGGTGTAGGCAGAGGATGGACACAAAGTTTTTAGCAGGGTGTCTGACTAGAGGATCTCCAGAAGTCCCTTCCAATCCCTACTATGCTGGAATTCTGGAATTCTGTGATCTATTGCCAGTTAAATAGAAAAATCACAGAACACTGAGGAAATTCCCCCAGTTCAAAATGCTCAGATGCTGGAAGAGTAGGAGAAAAGTGATATGAGCTTGTCCTTTCCCCACTGAGCACCCACAGCTGACACTATGGGGCACAAAAAGTAACTTTGATGATTCCTTGATCTAAACTGTTCTGGTTATTCTGGTGTTCTCATCATCACTGGGCAGACTGGATGATCTTTCCAGGTCCCTTCCAACCCCTAACATTCTGTGATTCTGTGACCATTAAATGGTAAAATCCTAGAACAAAGCAAAAAAAAAAAAAAAAAAAAAAAAAAAAAAAAAAAAAAAAAAAAAAAGCCAAAGTCTGTGGTGTTTGGTCATTTGGGCAACCCCAGAGCAATTCTTCTTTTTGAGAAAGTGTTGATTAACCTTTCTGTGGCACAGCACTGTTCATGCAGGAGGGTACATGTAGTGTTCCACATGAGATGTGGGGATGGCTTCTAGCACCTCTCTCCCAGGAGGTTTGTGTGGTGCTAACACACTGATTCACTCCAGGATGAGTGACAGATGCTTTGGCTAGAATTGAAATTAAATATATGTGTTCAGGAAAGCCATTCTGCTTCTGTCAGACTTTCTCAGGCTTATCAGTTCTTGGTTTGGGGTTTTTTTTTTCTTTCCCAGTACTCTAACATTTTGGCTCTTGCCATCAGGAACTGAGCAGGTACATCATTTCTAATTAAACTTTGACCACCACCACATTTGTTCCCTTTTGGAAAATTGCTCATTTGTAATTTCCCTGACAAGAATCAAATTAAGAGTTGTGGGTTGCCTCCAGCTAACACGATTCTCAGAGCCTTCTATACCTACCTGCTCTATTTTGATTGGGATAACTGGCCTGTCCAGGTTGGGCTTGGAAGATTATTTGCCATGTGGGTATTACACAATTAAATATCAGTTGCATTGCTTTTGACTAAAGCCATTTAAGTTCCAACGTTCCCTAGGGCATTCTGGAGGAGAAAATTGTTCTTCTACCTCCTGCTTCTAACATATTGATGTTTCGCAAAATTTCAGTTCCTAAGACCGCCAAAAATGTCCCACACCCCTCAAAGGAAGAGAAAAGGACACATTCTTCCAAACACAGGACTTTTATTTTTTCACCAGCATTGCTGCTTTTCACTTCTAGTTTTATTTTTCCTGATGAGTTGTCATCAATCAGTGACTAATGAGAAAGCCTTCAGTTAATCAAAGCCTACCTTGACACACTGTCTGACATTCACCTGTTAGTACATCACCTCCTACAGACACTTTGCCCTTTTTCTGGTCCAGTCATGCTCACCCATTCAAATCCCCTCTCTGTGACTCACAACTGGAACAGGCACCTGGGCTTAACCACCTCTCAGGAAAGTGCCCTCAGCAGCAGTTCAGACCATCTGGAAAAAGCTTTCTCTTAAATTTCTTCTTTTGGAGCTCTTCTCTTGGATGCACTCAATTAAATATTAATTGTCCCCACAGAAAAAAATGGGGAGAGGCTGACTTCTGCTGGGTGCAAGTGGGAAAGTCATGTTCCAGACCCTGCTGAGTACATAATTACATCTGCAAAGCAGAGCAGGCTTGTGGGGGCTTTTTTTCATGGAAAAGAGACCCTTCTGGGGCACCTCTAGGTGTATCAATTCAGCTTTTCATCACCTTGTCTCTCCCTGGCAATGTTTTCCCAAACAAGAGAAGGGGAAGCTACAGACACAGCATTAATAATGTGCCTCCCTGGGATTTTTCTGTGGGACTAAGCATATTCTGAGATTGTTTTATCTTCAGGCAAGCCTTGCACACAAGATGTGGGGGCAAAGGTGTGGGCTAAGCCACAAGCTATCAAAGCTGGAATACTTTATTACACATCACATGCAGAATTTCTGAGAAGCCACTTCAAGGTCCCAGGCAGATACAGCTTTATCACCTCGGGTGAGTAGCAGCCCTTCAACATCACCAAAGGAAGGACGTTCACTGCTGGCACATGTGGAAATTGGATGGGGAACCTCATGTGTGATAAATGAGATGGAGTTTCCTCACCAGCACTACAAGGAAAGCCATGGATGTCTTCATCAGATCTGACCTTAAGTCTCTCAGAAGAGGGAACGAGAATTGCATGACATCTGGACAGCAGATGTGAAGTGCAATCCAAACTTCTCTGCCACATTTGTACTGTTGTAAACTGAGCAAAGCCCAGGGGCATACATCAACTTTGCAAATGACTACAGAAAGTGAAGGATAACTGGGACTCAGGCAATCCACCTCCAGATGGGCAGGGAGATGTATACAGGATCAGCATAATCAGATGAAAAAGAGGAGGTAGGAAAATTAATCACTGAACAATAAGGGTTGGAAAGGACTTCTGGAGATCATTCAGTCCAACCTCACTGCTAAAGCAGGGGCACCCACAGCAGCTTGCCCAGGATCACAATGGCCAGGTTGGTTTGGAATGTCTCCAGAGAAGGAGACTCCACAACCTCACTGGAGAGCCTGTTCCAGGGCTCCAGCACCTTCAAAGTAATGAAGTTTTCTCTCAAGTTGAGATGGAACCTCCTGTGTTCCACTTTGCACCCACTGCCCCATGTTCTGTCAGTGGACACCACTGAAAAGAGCCTGGCCCCATCCTCTTGCCCCCCACCCTTTAGCTCTTGCTGAGCACTGAGAGGATCCCTTCTCAGGCTGCTCTTCTTTAGGCTAAACAGCCAGAGGTGTCTCAGCCTCTCCTCATCACAGCCTCTTAATCATCTTCGTAGCATTAAATGGATAAGAAGGAAGAAAATCCTGCTGTGATAAGCAGTAAATTTGGATTAGTGCTCTCTATCTTAGTACCTCTGGACAAACCTTGCAGAAGTGGGAATTATCCTCTCTCTGCTTGCACCCCTCAGTGTTTCTTGGCTTCTTGCTTCCCCTGGTGGCGCAGGTGCAAAACTCTTTGTGTCTTGAGCATGCTTTGGGGAGGGCTCAGAAATTCATGCAGTCAAACGGGTGGGAGGAAGAACTGCTGCCTCTCACATGGGGGTGGCTGGGAGTGAGGAGAAATTCAGTGCTGCATTGTGGGGAATCGTGGCAATTTAGCAAGCTAAACCCATCCCAGAGTGTAAAATTAGGACCCCAGAGAGGTGAGCATTGCTAACCTCACTGGGTTGGAAATCCCAGCCCTTTGTTTCTGTCAGGTAGGCACACAAGCCAGAGCAAGAGGACAATGCCCCATCTCTCTAGTTGCTCTCTAACCATGTATAGAGAGCTCTGCTTCAAAGAGATAGCACCAGGGAACAGGAGATAAATGCTGGATAACAGAAAACGCACCAGTGAGCTCCAGCTGACTCAAATTTTCCACAGAGCAGTTTTCCACACTGAGAGTGATTGGGAACACTTCTATATTGAATTTATCAAATTGGCTTGGCCTCCCAAGAACTGAAGCAGAGCTCAATGTAAATTAAACTGCTGTAGCTTGATGTTTTGAAATTTTCCCACTTTTTTTTCTCTCATTCTGAAATACTTCCTTTGAAATTTCTTTTTTCTTAGTGATCAAGATAACAAGTCCCTGTTGTCCCTGTCCTCCTGGAATGACTTGAAAAGCCTCTTTCAGACAGAAACTGAATTTTGTTTGGTTTTGGTGAGAAAACCTTTAAGCTTGGCTTCAGCTGACTTCATTTTTTAAAATTATTTTTGTATTTTTAATTTAATTTAAGCTATGAAACTGAAAAGTAAATAGAGAGATTAGCAATTTTTATGGCCACATCCTGTAAGGTACCTATTTACAAAACTTTATAAATAGAAGATTTATAGGGCAGGGGTAATGAATAAAGGATTTATGGGACAGGTTTACAGGAACCATTGCTCCTTCATTAGCACTAACACAGAATGTGCTCACCATCCATTTGGGCACGAGTGGTTGTGGTCCCCTGTGGTCTTGTTCAGCCTTGGTTTGTGGCCATGTGCCCAATCCTGACCCCTTGTTAGAGCTTGGGGCAAATGGTCTCACAGAGTGGCTCTTGTAAGAGAGAATCCAGGACCAGCACCATAATCAGGACTTGGAGCAGACCCTGGTCAAGTGATGGGAATGCCTGGATGTGTTCCTGTGTGGCCTGTCCTAGGTGATCCTGCTTTGGCAGGGGGTTGGACTCAGTCTCTAGAGGTCCCTTCCAACCACTAACATTCTGTGATTCCATGATTCTCTGATGTCACAGAATCACAGAGAATCACAGAATCAACCAGGTTGGAAGAGATCTCCAAGATCATCATGTCCATGCATTTTTTTCCAGCCCTGACCCTGAAGAGGAGAATTCCACTGAGGTGTGCAGTTGTAGTGTGAGCTGCAACACTGCACAGCACACACAGCAGTCTCAGACAGCTCCTGGAAGGGCTGTTCGAAGGGCAGAGCAAGGAGCAAGAGAGGAAGAAGTAGTGACATCAAATACTGACTTATTAACAGCAAACCACACTCTGGCTGGGACTGCACTGGTTGCTTCCAGGGCTTGTGTCCATCCTTCTGCTAAACACGAGGCTGAGCAGCCTGGTTTGGGCTCTTTGCACTGGTCTGCTTTGCTCTCTAGTGGACAGTGAGGAGAAGGAACACAAAGGCAGCAGGGGAGATCCCTTCTGCACAGGGTCTAGGTGGTTTTGCCTTTTTTGTAGGGGGGCCTTTTTCACTTCTCTCTCTAAAAGATCTGAGGGGAAACGTGAGCCTGGTCAAGAAGTGCCAATATCTTCATAGCTAAAGCTACTGGGAAGAAAGCCCTGCTGCCTGCCCAGGATTCAGATGACACAAACCAGCCCGAAGACTGCCAACAGACATGAACAAAAAAGAAAAAGGAGATTTTTCCTCTATTAAGGGAGCTGGTCAAAGAGCTAAAAACTGTGATTCCTGTGACCTTCCCAGGGTGTCTGCTTCCCTTTGTAGGAGCAGAGCTTCAACAAGTGCAGGGCTAGGACTGCAAATTCTGCAGTGGTGCTTTAGTCTGCATGGATTTTCTCCCAAAGGCAGGTGCATGTTTCCCATCCAGGGCCATCCTTGTGCATCATAGAAACATTTGATACAGAGCAGTGTTCAAAGTGTTGAAAGGTGAACAGCAGAGCCTGTTCCACACCTGGGCTTCTTGTTCTTCCGAGCCTTCTTGGATCTTTTGGGTTGCAGACCCATGAAAGCTCACTCTTTTCTTCCTTCCTTCCTTCCTTCCTCTCTTCCTTCCTTCCTTCCTCTCTTCTTTCCTTCCTTCCTTCCTTCCTCCCTCCCTCCCTTCCTTCCTTTCTTCCTCTCTTCCTTCCTTCCTCCCTCCCTCCCTTCCTTCCTTTCTTCCTCTCTTCCTTTCTTCCTTCCTCTCTTCCTTCCTTCCTCTCTTCCTTCCTTCCTCCTTTCCTTTCCTTTCCTTTCCTTTCCTTTCCTTTCCTTTCCTTTCCTTTCCTTTCCTTTCCTTTCCTTTCCTTTCCTTTCCTTTCCTTTCCTTTCCTTTCCTTTCCTTTCCTTTCCTTTCCTTTCCTTTCCTTTCCTTTCCTTCCCTTCCTTCCCTTCCCTTCCCTTCCCTTCCCTTCCCTTCCCTTCCCTTCCCTTCCCTTCCCTTTCCCTTCCTTTCCTTTCCTTTCCTTTCCTTTCCTTTCCTTTCCTTTCCTTTCCTTTCCTTTCCTTTCCTTTCCTTTCCTTTTCCTTTCCTTTCCTTTCCTTTCCTTTCCTTTCCTTTCCTTCCTTTCCTTTCCTTTCCTTTCCTTTCCTTTCCTTTCCTTTCCTTCCTTCCCTTCCTTCCCTTCCCTTCCCTTCCCTTCCCTTCCCTTCCCTTCCCTTCCCTTCCTTCCCTTTCCTTTCCTTTCCTTTCCTTTCCTTTCCTTTCCTTTCCTTTCCTTTCCTTTCCTTTCCTTTCCTTTCCTTTCCTTTCCTTTCCTTTCCTTTCCTTTCCTTTCCTTTCCTTTCCTTTCCTTTCTTTTCCTTTCCTTTCCTTTCCTTTCCTTTCCTTTCCTTCCCTTCCCTTCCCTTCCCTTCTCTTCCCTTCCCTCTTTTTTTTCTTTTCTTTTTTCTTTTCTCTTTTCTTTTCTTTTCTTTCTTTTATTTTCTCTTTTTTCTTTTCTTTTTTCTTTTCTTTTCTTTTCTTTTCTTTTCTTTTCTTTTCTTTTCTTTTTCTTTTCTTTTCTTTTTCTTTTTTTCTTTTCTTTTCTTTTCCTCTTCTTTTCTCTTTTCTTTTCTTTTCTTTTTTCTTTTCTTTTCTTTTCTTTTCTTTTCTTTTCTTTTCTTTTCTTTTCTTTTCTTTTCTTTTCTTTTTTCTTTTCTTTTCTTTTCTTTTCTTTTCTTTTTTTCCTTTCCTTTTCTTTTCTTTTCTTTTCTTTTCTTTTCTTTTCTTTTCTTTTCTTTTCTTTTCTTTTCTTTTCTTTTCTTTTCTTTTCTTTTCTTTTCTTTTCTTTTCTTTTCTTTTCTTTTTTCTTTTTTTTTCCTTTTCTTTTCTTTCTCTTCTTGTCTGGTTGACTTTCAATCTCCTCTCCACAGCTCTGTTTCCTCTTTCTCTTTGCTTGCAAGCCTTACTCTGAGCCTTCTGCAGAGACAGGAGCATGCATGGATTATCACTAATCAAATGATCAAATGGCGATTAAGTAGCTGCCTAAAACTGAGAGGCAAGATGTTGCTTCGAGGTCTCCAGAGGGTTTTGGGGTTTTTTTGTAAAGGGTAACTTGTGTTATCCCTATGACCCAGGGAGGAAGTCAATCTGCTGCATGGTGGAAAGAAGACTTCACTCTTCCCTTATCTTCCTGTCTTGCCAATCTGAGCTTTCACTCTCACCCTGCAAGGTGCCCTCAAGCCTTATGCCTCTTCCCTGCCATATGTTTCTGGGCAACTGAGGCCAAAACAGTTCAAGGAGAAGCTACTACCCTGGTGGGTTGCCTGAGCCTAGTCTCACCAGAAGACTTATTTGCAAGGTCTCCACCAATCTGTCTATCAGATTCGAGATTCCATTAGCACTTTCATTTGAAGTATCTGCTTCAATCAGAACTGGGTTTTGTTTGTTTATGTTTCTCTTGTGGTTAGAAAAGTTTTTGGCAGGTTTCAGCCAAGCACTGGGGGAAATGTTTCAGAAGCTTCAAGGCAGATACACATACATATGTCTAAACCTGCTGCTTTGGGGCTTTTTCCAGTAGGAAACTGATAATGATTTTTTTGCATTCAGCAAGGCAGTGTGTGGGGGCTGAGGATATGGGGCTTTCCCATCAAGTTTTATTCCCACAGATTATATTTTTCTTCATCTTTAATTTGCTGCTAACTGTATTGAGATTGCTGTGGTTTGCTCCAATCTGTGCTTGACCTGCAGTATGCAGCTGGGCCTCCTGGTTTTCCCCTGTCCAACACATCAGGACTCTGTCAGGGACTGTCAGCATGGGTCCCAGCTGCATGATTAAAGCAATGAGTGAGATCAGAAACTTGTCCACAGGACAAATGCAAAGTCTACCTAAAGACTAACCTACCCATGCTTAATGAGCACCATCACATAAAACCTTCTCTGCCTCATGAAACCAATTTTTGGGGGTCCAGCTGGCAAAAAGAACCCTCACCAGACATGAAAAAAAAAAGAGAGAGAAGAAAAGCAACTCAAGAACAAAAGTAGCTGAGAGGAATCCCACACAAGCTGTCTCAACCTGAGAAATGTACAACTCTCCAAAACACAAGCTGCACCCTAAGGTACCTTGGAATCAGGCTGCAGGGTGAATCCAGGCAGGTTACTCCATTTGATATAAACCCCCAGCCATGATTCCTGGAGAACTTAGTGCAGGATCCTTGTCCATTATGAAATGAATTGCTCAAATGCCTCTGTAATTTAGGAAGCTCTAGGTCCTGACTGTCTCTGGCTATCCACAAAACTCTTGCCTTTAGGATAAAGCACATAAGTGCCACTTGTCTCTGAAACAGTCTTCCATTCCCACAGAGCAGTGATGGCCCTTGGAATTAGGGATAGGCAATTTGGGAGATGTGTGAAAAGGAGCAAAGAAAACCACTCCTTGCAGCTGCCCTCAGCCAAAGAGGGGGTGGCAAGAGGATGGGGCAAAACTATTCAGTGGTGCCCAGTGACAGGACAAAGGGCAACAGGCACAAAGTGGAACACAGGAACAAATAAGAGGAAAAATTGTTTACTTTGAGGGTGTTGGAGCCCTGGAGCAGGCTGCCCAGAGAGGTTGTGGAGTCTCCTTCCCTGGAGATTCCAAACCCACCTGGCCATTGTGATCCTGGGCAGCTTGCACTGGGTGCCCTGCTTTAGCAGGAGGGTTGGAATGGATGATCTCCAGAGGTCCCTTCCAACCCCAAGTGTGGGGATTCTGTAATCAGTCTGCCTTCAAGTGTGAACATCTGGGATGTTCTAGAAATCATTAGCACAGAAGAACTCCAATGCATAAACTAATGCATTCCACTTCTCTGACAGGTCCTTTTCAAAACCACTGAACTTTTGTAGCTATTTGAAGTTCAGCCCTTTCTTGGAAGTAATATTGAATTTTCTCTAATTCATCACAGTGTCTTCACTACACAGTGCTGTTTGCAGCAGGTTTAACAATACTACAAACAGCTGATGAAATAATCTGCACAGGACCCACCCTTCTTCAGGTTTGTTTTCTGATCTGACCTCTGGTTATTCCACCCAGATTTATTTCTGTGACTAGACTTGTCTAAAAATTCCATTTCCCATCAAGCAGAGCTTTTACACACCTCATTAAAAACAGAGGGCTAGTTATGCTGCAGGAGGAAAGGCATAAATGTATTGACCTATGGAAAGCAAAAGCCATTCACTTCACCTCTTCAGTCTTTTTAGCATCTGTCTTTACTGAAGTTCCATTAATTCACAGCCTGTGATCCTTTTATTCTTCCTAATCCTTCTGCTGGCTGGGAAGGGTTTTAGCATTCACCACCATACTGGATTGCTAATGTACCATCTTTTCACTGGTTTCAACCTCCCCCTCACCTACCAGATGCTCTGGAGGGTATTCCCACTAAGGAATTCCATTAGTATTGACTGTTGCCCACATCAAATGTTGACTGTGCACTGTCAGATCTAATCATGTGTTTGCTCAAACAAGATCCATTATTGTCTCTGCTTGTGTTGCAAAGAGCCAGCTTAGGAAGGTTTCTCACTTCACAGATTATTGAATCTTTCTGATGAACTGTAAGCTTTTAATTATTAAGAAGCTTGGTGAATTCTGAATGGTACAAGAGAAAGGCTTTTCAGTCAGGGCTACGGACTCTGACTTGCTCCAGCAGCTCTTGCCTGCCCTGTGGAGCAAGTCTGAAGACACAAGGAATGGAAGCATCAATAATTGTCTGCGTAATCCACACACACACACATACATACACAGAGAGATCCCTGAAGCACCAATTAAAGCAGTTTGGGCTCGGGCAATGCAGTGTGACAAATTTACACATGCACACTTGCTTTAAACACTTTTCTGGACAAATTCAGCCCTGTTGAGCTCCATCTTCAGTATGTTAAAATGCTTGTAGCCCTCTGGTGATTGTGTTGATGGATGATAGCTTTTCCACTGTGGGAAGAGATCGAGTGCCTAGGGCTGATTCTTTCATGTGTTAGCTTTTTTCTTTTTCTGTCCACGAAGTTGTGTTCATCTGTCAGTATCTTAGCAACAGCAGACAGTCTGATTCAAGCAAGTTCACTGTTTCCTCCCTGAGAAATTACTGCAATGATGACATTCCAGTTTAATCTTCTACTCCATTGCCTTTTGGGGTATAGAAGATCAATTTACTTAGTGCTGTGCACTACAAAGCAACAGCTTCAGGAACAATCAGCCCAGAAAGGGTCTGAATAATGTTGCTGTGACAGGGTAGGTAATCATTAAATCAGAAATACATCACCAGTAACATATAGCTCTTTGGCAGACTGGTAGGTTTGCAATCTAAGTGTTTTAATGCCCTAAAATCAGGGACCAACAACAATGTAACCTGCAAGTGGATGAAATACAGCCCCATATCCCAAAGTGCATCTGCAAGAAATTAAAAGCTCTTGGAAAGGATGTGTTACTTAAGACTACAGTGGAAGAGAAATAATCTCTGTGGGAGATTATACCTGTATAGCAGGTAGACTGCAGCCACACTTGGCAAAGTACCATTTGAATTGTCTGGAAGTCAGCATTCAGATACACATCTGCACATACTCTGTGCTTAAGCAAAGATTAGAAACCAAGTATAAGGCTCTACCTCCTTCTGACACTGCTGGCTCATCTGTTAGGGATATCTCCTGCTGTGTGGAAAGGCTGTGCTAAAGTTAAATGGAAGACCTATTTCAACTGCTTGCTCCTAACTGTCAACCTAAATGTTTAGCATTAAAAAAAGAAAGAAAAAAGATGAGAGTCAAGTGGCATAGACAGAAAAGTTTGTAGTTAAGGTCCTGCTTTAAAAAAGTTTTTTCCCAATCTCTTTCTCATCAGTATCCACAAGTTGAAGGTTATGCTGTAAGGTAGCTACTGAGAGCCCAGTTTTGCAACCCCCCATTTAGCAGAGCAGTCCTGGGGAAGTAAATTGAGAGATCACTTAGTACAACCCTCCCTGCTAAAGCAGGGTCACCCAGAGCAGGTTGCCCAGGGTCACCAGGAAGCACTTACCAGGGGGTGGTGTTAATTTTGAGGGCTGAGGCCAGAAGTGCTGAACTAGCCTAGTGCTGAACTAGTGCTGAACTTCAGGAGTGCCTTCTCCAACTAGATTAACAGTGGGAAGACCTGTGTTTTATTGCTTCCTTTTGAGGAGAGCATCCTCAGATGTTCAAAGAGCACAGGCACTTTTATTAAGGGTATTCACACTCCCTTGCAAGGCTCTTTTGGGGCTTCAATAGGAAGCACAGGAAGCAGTTTCACAACACAGGACTTTGGGGACAATGCTTTGGAGCCTTGAAGTGTTCTTGACCCTCAGTCCCAGCCCATGACATCCAAATCCTCAGGACATAAGAACTTCAATCAGGAAAATACCAATTTTGCCATCCAAAAAGAGAAGTGTGAGAATTGATCTCTGTGCCATGCCCACCACTTGCTGTTTGTTTTGCTGGGTTAGTTCTCAGGTGGATGAGATCCCTGGCCCAGCTCCCTGCATGGCTTCACTTACACTGCTGGCACAGAGCGGATAGAAACACACAGCTGGGGACAGCTTGTTGTAGGGAGTGCAGGCAAGTTTGGGCTTGCACCAACTGAAAGAGCTCAAGTGGGCAGCACCATGCTGGGACATAAAACTGCTTTAACTCCGTCTCAGTTCACTGCCCTAGTTTGCAGGAGAGCTCCATGAATAGCTGTGCTGGAGCAACTTGGGGAAGAAAAATGTGGGGCCAGAAATGAGCAGTCGTGGGTGGAAACTGAGGAGCACAAACCCCCTTCAGTTGATTGCCACCAAACCACTGAGCAACTGATAACACTCAATGTCATTTCTGAGGCTTTCTGCAGTGCTGGAAGTAAAAGAGTATTTTATCTTGTTTTGAGGGGGACAGGAAACCTGAGAATAAATGTGACAGCTCTGAGAGGTGCCTCCGTAAATCAGCGTGGTGCTAAAATGAAGTTCTGCTTATCTGAGAGGATTTTACCACCACAACCCTGGAAGAGTGTTAAAATCCATCAGCAATTAAACCTCTCAGGCAATATATAATAGACTTTTAAAGGAGGCTCTCCACAAAGCTGTGAAATAATGCTGTTTCACTGCCCTGTGCTTACACAGCCATCTCTTCCTTTACAAACTGAATGAGTATTTCACTCGAGTGGGTATTTCCAGTTCATATCTGACTGCTGCTCAAATTTGATAGCAATTTCACTCACTTTACAGACTTGAAGATTTTTCCATTTAAGACCAGAAACAATGAGCAGGTCATTGAATACCATCTCTTTATCTTGGACCTCTAAACTTTCCTTCATGCTAAGCTAACCAGTTTATTGATTGAAGTGTAGGCTGTGCTTGACAGCTGCCACAAACTCCCGTAATATTCCTGCAGTTCAGTGTCTCCCCATTTTATCCTCATCATAGCAATTTCCTGACTGTCACCAGCAGATTCTTCTGCTTCTCCAGATTTTTTGCAACACTCTCTAACTGCTCTGCACAGCTTCAACGCATTTCTCCTGTGCTGGAGGGCTGGGCATTCCCTAAGCTGCAACGCCAACGTGCTGTGGTTCAGATTCTCCACAGCCTTGGAGTTCAGTTACCAGTGGAATCACATTTAACTCCCAAGCTGTTAACAATCCAAACAAAAGCATTTCTCTGTACAGCATCCAAAACTGACAAAGTTACAAGTGCTGAAGCTTTCTGCACCAAGATCAAATAAAAAAAAAAAAAAAAAAAGAAAATATATCTCCCTCCTCATATTTCTTTTGGTTGCAATCTTCTGCGTACCACACAGCTTAGGCTCTATCTACAGAACCTCTTTTTATGTATCACATAAAGCTTTTACAGATAAGCTCACTCTTCTAATCCTCTAAGGGTTCCATGCAAATTCAGCCTTTCCCTTTCTAAACTTCTTAATTTCTTACTTATTCAGAAGATATTTCTACACTTGACTTCTTAAAACACTTTTTCATTTCCTTGGAGGTATAATTTTTTTTTTTTTTGGCAGAATGGATGCTAAAGTCTGTTCTGACTCAACAAGGTAGTAGAATTCTACCTTTTCCCATCACCCTAAATTAGGTTTGACTGTACCTGCAAAATGGCACAAGGCACGTTAAAACTTTTGCAGTCAGCCAAGTGCTGATAAGATTTATGAACACTGTGTCTGTTCAAATTCATTCCAAACATTTTGGCAAACCAGTCTGGTATCAGATGAAGCAGCAGGTGCCTACATCAGAATTCCCTAGACCACCCACAGGTCCTTTCAGGACCCTTCTCATTCCCTTCCCACTCCTTGACTCTCACAGCACCTGGCTGCAGCTGCTCTTCTGCAAACGCAGGCTTGGACCACGCTCTTTCTTCCTGGAGGCTCCTCAGTGCCAGCTTGCTTTCTCTGCCACACTTTGCATGCCACTTTGCATCTGTCTTTCACCTTGCATGCCCTCTCTTGGAGCGGGCTCTTCTGCTTTCCCTTATGCCTTTCCCTGAATCGCAGGTATTGTGTTTAACAGGCTTGGCATTGCCACTAAGCCAGAACCAAGCCCTAGCACAGAGCCAGACTTGCCGTAAGCAGCATTCCCTGGATGCAGCTCGGTGCACTGAGATGCTCATGGGAGCGAGCAGGCAGGAGGGCAAAGCAGCATCTCCTGGGGAGCAGGCAGCAAGGAGCTTTGCTCCATTGGTACTGGCTGAACATGTCTCAGCACTAAGCAGACCTGGAGCTCGTTCCCGACCTTCTGAGCGGGCAGGGGGCAGCTACCCCAACCCGCAGCCGCCCGGTTGTGCGTGTCCCTCGCCCGTCTGCTAAGAGATATAGCTAAAAAACCAAAAAACAAAACACCCCAAACCACACGGGGAGTGAAGGAGAGTGCGTCCCATCAAATGTCCACAGTATGAAGCGGAAGGATGCCCCTAGGCCGCTGCCAGGACACCCAGAGAGCAGCACACCCCCTAACCCCGAGCGCTCCGGAGGGCAGTGGGCGGCGGGACATGCTCAGTGCAAGCGCCGGACCCCGCCTCCGTCTGACCCGGATACAGACGGCGCTGTACAGAGGAGCGTGGAGCCGGCCCGGCCCCGCAGCCGAGGGAGCGGATCGCCCCGGCGTGCCATGGGGCCGTGGTGAGCGCCCGGCCCTGCCACCCGTCCGCTTCTCCGTGCCCCCCTGCCCCGCGGCCATGGCCCCCATGGGGATCCGTCTCTCGCCGCTCGGCATGGCCGTGTTCTGCCTGCTGGGACTGGGCGTCCTCTACCACCTCTACTCCGGTTTCCTGGCCGGCCGCTTCGCATTCTTCATGCTGAGCGAGCCGGCGGCTGCTGGGCCCGAAACCTCCCGCGGATCCGTGCCCGGCGGCGCCGTAGACCTGCGGGAGTTGCTGGCCGTGTCGGTCCTGGCCGCCGTCAGGGGCGGAGAGGAGGTGAAGCGGGTCCGCGAAGGCAATGTCCTCAATGCCAAGGCGAAAGGGAAGACGAGGGAAGGGGCCGAGGAACAGCTGACGAGCGGCGACCTCCTCTCCAACCGCAGGATGTTCTACCTGCTGAAAAGCGCCTTCCCCGCCGTGCAGGTGGGTGCCGGGCTCCCTCCTGTCGGACCGGGGCTGGGCCTCCCGGTGGTGCGGAGCTGCGGCGCTGGGCTGCTCGTTCCCGGCCGGAGGGTGCCGAAGTGCCGGGCACCCGCGGGGCTCGGCCGCTGGCGGGGGTACACGTGTCACTTCTCCGTGTCTCTGCGAAACCCGGCCCTTATTTTGCATTCCTCCTGCCCCTCTTGGTGATTTTGTGGCGGTGCCACCTCATTGCTTGCTGCCGTGGGTGTTGGGTTGCAGGGGGAAGGAGCTGGATCGTGTGTAAGCGAAGCCATGGGAGCTGAAGCCATGTGTTTGAAACGATCCGGGTGCGAGGTGGGGAAAAACACCCGGTGCAAGGGCTGTGGGTGATGTGCTCTGCGGTTATGGATCAAAGTGATTCCATAGCACCGATTCTGCACGTATTTGTGGTGCTGAAATTAGCAATGATGTTATTGTCTCAATTATCCTTCCAGCCAATTGTCCTCCCTGCCTTAAGTTATAGGGAGAGCCAGGAACGGAGAGAAGACTTTGAGAATTTGAGGTTCTTTGCTCTGGTGACTTTGGGACATAAGTTAACAGCTGTGTCACACCATGGATCTCTGGAGCAAAATGAATTTGCTTTTCTTTCAGGCGCATGCACTTTTGCCTGCTCTCATTCACTTCCAAAATCTGGGTCTAACACTTCAGCTCACACCCAGACCACAACTATATTTTGAGACTTTTTGGGATTTGGTGGCTTAGTTCCACTTTCACTGTAGTAAAAGGGCACTTCTCAGTTTCTTGGTGTTCAATTCCTCAAGCTTTTTATGGTCATTTGAAATAGAAAACCCTAGGACTGGATTTCAGAGGTGATGACTGCATGCTTTTGCTGGACAGGTTGAGACAAAAAGTAATGTGAATAAGTTTGGGATTTGTTGGTTAAGTTCACTTACTAATCAATAGGCTGGCTTGGCAGTTCCTGAAGGAGTTTTTGTTTTTATTTTTCTAATTTTTTTAAAAAGACATGTTAGAGGACTGATTGAATATGAAATGTAAAGGAAACACCAGATTCTTCAATATTTAAAATAGACTTGAGATGTGATCGGCCTTCCTCTACAGGGAGGTTATGTGAAAGATTATGTGAACACAGAAAGATTATGTGTTCTGAAGATTGCTGGACTGTCAGTAGCAAGCCACATTTGCAGGCCCTATGTTAAAGAAAGAAGTATTGTCCCCTGTTCTCTTTTGCTATTCAGTTGTCCTCATGGGGCTTGGCATTACTGAAACGTGTCCAGAAACCCGTGTGCTTCCTCCCCTTCCACACATGGAGGGAGTTCATTAGTTGCACTGTAAGAGAGCTCTCCGTGCTTCTTGAGAAGGATGAGGATTCACTTTGGGCTTGAAGAGCTCAGTAACTGTAGAGCCTGTCCTGTGGTCATGTGCAGAAACTCTGCTCTGGTGCCTGGGATGTGTACCAGTGACACTCTGACATGTTCCTCTGATGGCCTTAACTTTGAATATCTACTCCCAAAACTTTGCTGCTCCTCCAACCCTACAGTTGTGTTGTGCTGCTAGCCTTGAAAAATAGATGGCCCTTTCTAAGGTGCAGATGTGTTCTCAAACATGGTGTGAAAACAAATGTGTATATGTCAGGGGAACTGGAAAAAACAACAAGCATCTCTCCCTCCTCCCTCCCCTCTTCCTCTCCTCCCTCCCCTCTCCCTCTCCTCCCTCCCCAATGACTGAGCTAGGGATGACTGGGAAGGGTTTGTCTGGCGAATCTTTCTGCTGATGTGGAGTTATTCAGTCTGACAGATCAGCTCAGGGATATTTAGTATTCCCAGTACATGATCTAGATAATGACAGCTTTTCTCATGCAGTGTTCAGCACATATCCATGGAGCAGTGTGTACTGATCAGACGTGCTGTCTCTTGAAGTCTGTATTGTGATGAAGATGTATTCATAAACCTTTGGCCATACCATAATAAGAACTTTGGTACACACATGTGGCACTATACACTTCTTGGGTGTGAGGACAAGGTCTCATCTCTCAGCCTGCAAATCCTTCAGCACAGTGCATCTAAAATTGCTATTGTTTCATAGACCTGCTGAGTTCTGGAGCAAATATGAGGATTATAGAGGATTTCCTGAGACACCTGTCATGGGAGGCAATAAAAAAGTCTGCATCTTGTAAGAAGCTTTGTACTTTATATCATCATAGTTTATATCTTTAGCCATATCTTCATGAATAAGAAGAGCTTCAGAATAAAAATCATTACTTGAAGTCAAATAAACCAGCTCTTCTCATCTTGCTAGAGAAGATGCTGCTAACTAAAGCTGTCAAACTAAAAGTTAAAGAATTCCAAGTGTAAACTATGCTGCTTTCATAGAATCACAGAAAGTTAGAGGTTGGAAGGGACCTCCCGAGATATCAGAGATACCCCCCTGCCAAAGCAGGATCACCTAGGGCAGGTCACACAGGAACATGTCCAGGTTGGCTTTGAAAGTCTCCAGAGAAGGCTTTACTCACGTTGTGGGGTCCTTGAGCCTCACACAGGGGTAGCTCAACATTTAAGTTGGTGTCAAATGTTGCAGCCAGGGAGAAAAAACAAACCAGCACAAAAACCATGTGCCAAAATATGCCTATAATGCAAAGGAAGTGATCTGTTAATTGTCCTCTAAAAATAGCTGTGGCTTTCCAGTGTTTAAAAACAATCAGGAGGAGAAGTCTGAAATCAGCTTAAGCCAGTGAGCAGCTTTGGATTCCGTGTATTGTGCTGCTGGGCATAAGGGAAAATGTGCAAACAGTCTGGCTGAAGCAGTTTTCTGAAGGTGTGATTATTAAAAGAAGAATGAATAGTTAGGCTTTTGCCTTACAAAAACTGAAATAAAGCTTACAAGTCTCTCCCAATCCTGACAGTTGTGATTTATATGAAAAAACAAACAAACAAACAACAACAACAACAAACACTTTCAAAATCTGAGAGGAGAAAGAAAGAAAACAAAAAACCGAAAACATAGAAAATGTTTTGCTTTGTTTATTCCTTTGCGTGAAGGCATTGTTTGTACAGAGGAACTCCACTGTTACATCACCTGCTCTACTTGATATAAATAGATGCATGTGCATCAGTTCAGAGCTTCTCACAGCTAGGTTAGGTAAGACCAAAGAGGACCAGAGCGACTCTGTGTTATCACTGTGTAGGAGATCAGTGGTGTTGAGTGGTGGTGTTGTATGGCTGAGAAACAGGCGTGGGAAAGATAAGGGAAGCAGGAACAAATAGGTTAGCTTCTAACTCAGGTATTACCCAGTGTTGTCTGATCATTCAGCAGCCGGCAATGAATATTTGCAAGTGTTTTCTATGAAGTGTGTTTGTGCAGTTGATTTTTAATGTGTATTTAATGCTGAAATACATGCAGTGGTTCTCCTGATAAGATCCTCAACTGCAGTTACAGGCTTGAGGTGTTTACAGCTCCAGCACTACCAGTGTGTTGTCCTCATCTGTTTGTCATGCTGAGAATGAATTAAAGCTCTGATCCAGCTCTGATCATCCCTTCTGCTCCTTTTCAATTTTTTTTGTTCATCTTTTCTGGGTTATTTCACTGCTTTCCTGGTTGGTTCTCCCTGCAGCCTGATTTATTCCTTGTGCTAGCACAGTGGTGGTGGGATAAGGACTGGGATGGGATTCGGGTGAAGGGATTAAAGAGACTCTGGAGCCAGCCCAGCTGCTGGGAGAAGCCAGGGCTGGAGAGTTAGTGTTTCCAAATCCAGTTAGAGGCTTGACTGTGTGAAGAGATGATCTCATAATACTGGGGTTTCAGCAGCATTACCTGGTGGAAGAGTTTCTCCCTCAGTGCCATGCATCAGAGCCTTCCATTTTTCTAACACTGCTTGTCCAGGGGTCAGTGTCAGGAGCCTGGTACCTGAATGTATCCCAGGTAAAAATGTAAAATACAGGTTCTTTTGGACTAGCCTGGTTCACTTCACATCCAGCCTTGCTCACAAAGACAGGAGCAATTGACAGAGAACATGAGTTCCTTAAACCAGCACTTTGGCCACTTTCTCTCTGTCCACTGACTATGAAAAAGCCAATTTTGAAATGACCCACACAATTCTGCTGCTTTACTTCTGCACCCAAGCAGTGTTATTTGCACAGGACGCAGACTTCAGTCATCTTTACCACAATGAATTCTGCCCTATACTCTCATTTTCAGCTGTTTTGGCTTATTTTTGACCAGTGCATTGATTTATGTTCTGTAGTTGCATCAGCTATATGTTGTCTTGTGATGGAAATCAAGTCTTCCTCTCCCTCAGTTTCTCTCTTCCAGCATCTTTTTATCAGTCTTGCCACTGCCCTGAATCAGAACATTATTCTATCTCTTTCTCAGATGATAAATACCTCATTTCAAGTTTGTGCTTGATAAGGCTGGGTTCTGGCTTCAGCTTTGAAATGGAAATTTAAGAACATGTCAGTTGTACATTTAATGAGATTTTCTTCTAAATTAATTCCACTTTTGGAAGATTAATGTCTCTGAGCGCTCCATTTTTTTTTATCCAGCTACCTGAAGTACTTTCTGCATTTTAGACCTGCTGTTTACACCCTTCTGACCACAGAAAACTGGAATTTGATCTGAGATGGCAAGCTCTGCAGCTGAGACTGATTCTGTGGGAAAGGTAGATGGGTTATAGAAGGAGGTTTAAACCCCAAAATGATGCTTAAACTTCAGAAAGATTTCAGTGCTTTGCTGATTAAGTTCCCCAATTTGCTTGCCTCTTCATGGTGTGAGAATGGCATCCTCAGGTCTTTGGGGTTTTATTAACATTCAATTAACATTCTTCTGACCCAGATGATCTTGGCAGCTGCCAGCAGGTTTCTGAGTAAAGCAAAAAAAGTATGAATGTGAGTCTGAAATCTCAGTTGTAGGTGTTGTCTGGAGATGGGGCTCTTACCGTGGGTTTTAACTGCTGCTAGATGACTTTTGCTGGCTCTCTACATAAAATGAAATTAAAGCCTGTAACGAGTCATGGTAACAAGTTCTGTGATTATCTTTTCAGATGTAATTACAAGTAGTCCATTTGACTTGTGTGTGTGCCAGGGGTGGTATTTAATCTGTCAGCTGAGCATCTGGAGATCTGAGTTCCATTGTAGTGTAGCCACTCACAATCAGCCAGTTTTCCTGGGTGTTATTTAATGTATTGGTAGGCTTCTAATCTGGCCTTATTTGGGTGTGTTCTGAAGATTAAAAGGAGTGTTGCAACGCTGGTGACAAGCAAGTCATCCCTTTCTCTTCACTAGGCTTGAATCTGTAACACAGAATTGTAACAGAGGATTTTGCCCTCTACTGAAACAATTTTTGTGAGCCAAGGAATGAGTGACTTTCTTCCTAGTGAAGACTCCTACTCACTGTCCCCAAATGCAAAAGTCCAGAGGGATCATGAGTGGTGCTGGCTGCAAGAGAGCCAAGTCTTGGTGTGAATTTTAGCTCCTGTGGCTGATTCTGAAGCTGTTTCATAATCAGTTTCATACTTTTCTCTGTTGTTGGAAATGCTCTGACTGCTCCGTGCTCTCCTGTTGGGCATATTTATCCATCCTGGCTTGTTGTGTGGGTGCTTACCTTGGCATCTGATGTGTGCATGCACAATTTATGTGTGCACAGATGCTGTGAGAAGGTGAGACAGCTTTCACCTCTGATACATTTAAGGGAAAAGACAGAGAGAAGATGAGCAAATGGAGGTGAAGCAGTCTGACTTGCAGTGCAGTGGGCATCAGGGCACATAGGCTTCTTCAGAGCAGCACAGCTGGAGTGGTTAGAAGGAGGAAGGCTTGGCCCATGAACAGGGGAAAGCTGAAAGGCTGCTGGTTAAACTGCTGTCCCCTGAGCTGTGACATCTCTGAAGCACAGTCCCATGCAGCCACCTCAGGTCAGTACACCTTCAAGGTGTATACTTGTGAGCATCCTCTTGCTGATTGCTCTGGACATTAATCCAGAGGATGCATGGGGTGATAAAGTATCTTCTACAGGGAACATCTGTCAGTCAGCCTGTAAGAAGGTATCAGAATAGTTCCTTGTTGGTTTATTTTTTGTAAATGTTTGCACTTACTTATTTGCTTCTGTCCTGCCTTGCCTCTCCTCCATCTCCTGTCAGGTGAACACAATGGTGAAGTCGAGTTTGAGTCTTGGGTGTGTGTAGTGCTTGCACTGTGTAATCACAGATGAAGTGGCTGTTGTGTGGCAGGCAGAGTCAGTGCCCTAACAAAACAGCTAAACAAAGTCAAACATCTATTAATGTTTTACCAACACTGCCCTTTGCAGGCTGTTTTCTCTTGGCCTCCAGGCCTTTCATTCTCATTCAAATCAATAGATTTATCCATTGAATCATAGAATGATGGGGTGGCTTGGTTTGGAAGGGACCTTTTAGAGGGCATCTAGTCCAACCCCTGCCCTGCAGTGGGCAGGGACATCTTTAACTAGAGCAGGTTGCTCAGAGCCCTGACCTGACCTGGAATGGTTCCAGGCATCTCCCAACTCTGAGCAAACCTGTTCCACTCTCTGTTCCTGAAATGCAATGCATGGAATATTCTTACATTCCTGTGCTGACTAGGAAGAGGGTTCTTTTGTTGTTACCTAAACTCTGGGCTGGTTTTGTTCTGGTTTGTATTTACCTGGAATAGCTTAATTAATATTTCTTCCTTATAAAACAGGGTCACTGCTACAAAACTTGCCCTAGGTAGGAGGTCATCTTCTGAAAACAACAGCTTTCAGGTAGTCTCTGTCTTTTAACTTCAGCGTGCTGTAACAAAAAGCTTAACAAGGCATTCTTCCTCAAAAGGAGGAACTTCTAAACTTCTTAAATTGGACACCTCTTCCTTCTGTTGAGGCAGTGTGGGTTATTTCATGGTGGTGTAGTGGAACTTAAACAGCCCAGGGCTGTGTTGAGGCTGCCAAGTCTGGGGGTCTAGTCATCCTGACTTGCAGGACTGCTTTCCCTAGGGGAAACCACAGCCCTCAGGTTTATTGTACAGTGACAGATGTTTAATTTGTATATGTCACAGCAACTTCAAGGACTCCATGTTTGGCATGCAGGGCTTCAGATGCTGGTTTTATGTGAGAAGACAGCTGTGATGCGTGGCTGGAGTTTGCTGTAGTTCTACTTGCTTCTTGCTTTGAATTCTTTTGGAGAAGATAGCCTTTAATTCTTTGTAATAATCTGTTATGGTTGAGGTGTATGCTGTCTTTTCTTGATGTGAATGATGTAAAAATCCTGATGATTCAAACAGTCTGATCCTTTATTTTCACTGTCTCTCAGTGTTGCTTGCCTACAACATCTGTAATAAATTGGTTTGGTCAGATGGGATTTATCTGCTGTAGCAATCAGAGAACCATAGAATTATAGAATGGTTTGGGTTGGAAGGGACCTCCAAAGGTCATCTAGTCCAACCCCCCTGCAATCAGCAGGGACGTCCTCCACTAAGTCAGGTTGTCAGAGCCGTGTCAAGTCTCACCTTGAATACCTCCAGGGATGGGACCTCAACTACCTCCCTGGGCAACCTGTTCCAGTGTTCCAGCACCCTCATGGTGCAGAACTTGTTCCTAACATCCAATCTAAATCTGCTCTGCTCTCATTTCAAACCATTTCTCCTTGTCCTGTCACTGCAGGTCTTTCTAAACAGTCCCTTTCCAGCCTTCTTGTAGCCCCCTCAGGTACTGGAAGGTTGCTATTAGGTCTCCTTGGAGCCTTCTCTTCTCCAGGCTGAACATCCCCAGCTCCCTCAGCCTGTCCTCACAGCAGAGTTGTTCCAGCCCTCTGATCATTGTCATGGCCCTCCTCTGGACCTTCTCCATCAGGTCCATATCTTTCCCGTGTTGAGGGCTCCAGAGCTGGAGATTTCCCCAGTAGTTATGTGATGTTTTGTAACAGAGATCATTGTGTGCAGTTCTGTGATAGCTGCATCTCTTGTCACCCAAAAATTCCTCATTACTGCAGTAACACTGATGTTGTGTTGGGTTTTGCAGGACCTTCTTCCATCCAAAAGACAGGGACTGGACCAAACTGTTCAGCATACTGAAATTTCAGCACTCTGGTATAGAATAAAATTCATTAAGCTGGGCAGCAAGTAGCAATAGGCTTAAGTGTGACCTTTAACTGCTGTTTAGAAATGTTGCTTATGAGGCTCATTAGATCCTTACCCCAAGCTACCCTAAAGACAGCTATGGAATGTTATTAACTTGTTTATAAAATAACATACATCTGACAGCTGTGTAACTGCTACATCCTCTTGAGCTGCTTAAACTGCTGGTTATAACTCAGTGCCAGAAGCAGGAATATTTACTAAAGGTTCCTGCCTCCCTCAAGTCATACCACAGTCTGCAAATTACTTGTTGATAAAATATCTGGACATTTCCATGCATCTCCTGATAACTGTAGCTGGAATATTAAACCTCTACTGTATCTGTGTACCATGTGAGTCTCCAAAGTCAGACGTTCTGCTGGTAGTCTTTGAAGCAACTGCATTTAACTTTTGATTGAAAACTTTTGTGAGAGCCAAAGAAAGAGTGTCCAGCTGTGGTGTGCTTCACAGTAAAACTCCAGGTTGTGCTTTTCCATAGCCTGGCACAAAACAAGGATGGGGCTCAAGAGAGAGGGGACAGGCTCTGCTCACTTGCACCCTGGGATAGAACAAGGGGCAATGCATAGAAACTACAGCACAGGAGGTTCCACCTCAACATGAGGAGGAACTTCTTCATTGTGAGGGTCACAGAGCACTGGAACAGGCTTCCCAGAGAGGTTGTGGAGTCTCCTCTGGGGACTTTCAAGACCCATCTGGATGCATTCCTCTGCGACCTGTGCTGGATTCTATAGTCCTGCTCTGGCAGGGGGGTTGGACTCAAAGATCTCCAGAAGTTCCTTCCAACCCCGAACATCCTGTGTGATCCTGTGTGTGAACAGTAATAGCTTGTGAGCTGCTGGAAAGTGGCTAATTAATGCAATTCTACCTGGAGATGAGGGGAGAGAGAGAAGATTCGTAGATTCACGGAACAGTTTGGGTTGGAAGGGACCTTGAAGATCATCTATTTGCAGTCCCCTGCCATTGGCTTGGTCACCTTCCACTAGATGAGGTTGTGGTGAGATACTCCAAAGATGTGAGCAAAGCTGTAATTTTCCACACCTACTGCATCTGCTAAGTTAATGCAACTACTTTTGTTGTCTTCCCCTAGATTAACTCTGAGGAGCGCGTTGACACAGCTGAACAGGAGACAGTCTCTTGGGACCACACTATCCCTGAAGACATAAAACAAAAAATCCAGCCTAAAGAGGTCCCAGCAGAAAGTGTTACTGTCTGGATTGATCCCTTAGATGCTACACAAGAATACACAGGTAGCTGACTCTTGTTGACACACCATGTGTGTAATTCTGACGTCTGCCTTTTGTACTGGGGACAAAACAGTCTCCTTAAAGGGTGTTCTGCCAGAGCTAGAGTGGTTTCATTGAGGTAACTGCATGATGAAATCTGTACTTAGCAGACTGCAGGCTCTGCTTTTACATATTCCAGCTCTGAAATCACTTTGGTATTCCTTGCAAGTATGGAATTGCTAAATAAAATGGTAACTGTCGTCTATGGGTTCTGCTGGGACTGTGCATTTCTTCAGTTCAGTTATTACTGTGGCAGCACTGAGTATCTCAATGCTTTTTTGTTTGTTTATTTAAAGGGAATATTAAGCAAATACTCTATTTAACTTGATATTAAAAATCTGCATGTCAGAATGCTTTAAAGGGAATATTAAGTAACTATTTAACTGGATATTAAAGAAAATTCTGAATATCTCAAGACTGCTTCTTGTTTATCTAAAGGGAATATTAAGTAAATATTTAACCTGATATTTTAAAAAAATCATTATAGTTTTTCCAAAACCATGTAATTTCTCCCTTTTTTCAACTATTTTAAAACACCCCTTAAGCAGTTTAAAGCAATCCAGCTAAAATTCCTGCAAGATAAACAGGAAAATGGGGATTTTTAGGTGAATATTCCATGGCTGCAATCACCTTTTCTGTTACATGTTCTTTGGGGTTTGAATTACCACCTTTGAAGCAATAGGATAGGAGATGAGGCAGAGAATGGAGAATATTAGGGCACAGATTTCCATGCAAATACCTGCTGCATAAGACAGAGCTTTAGCATTAGATCTGGGAGGAGTGTGGGTGACATCTACTGAGCAGCAAAAGCGTCTGTAAGGCTGAAAAGACTTCAAAGTCGTTTGAAAACCACAAGGTTATTTCAGATAAAACAGAGTTACATAATCCTAAGGGGTGGAATGTAGGCTTGCCTTCAAACAAAACATTTCTGTAATGTCAGTTCTGCTTTCTTTCCATGTTCTTGGCATCTGGCTGAACACCTGCTCCCTCTCTCTTTTTGCCCACAGAGGATCTCCGACAGTACGTCACGACGATGGTTTGCGTGGCTGTGAATGGTAAACCAGTAATAGGAGTGATACACAAACCATTCTCTGCATACACAGGTACCTTTGTCTTCATGCGTTCCCAGCATCTCCAGTCAGAGTGTTCATTAAAATGTGATGTTTGAGAGAACAGCTGGAAGTATAAATGAGACAAGAGTACCTGGGGCAAAAGAGCGCTGCTGCCAGCCTCAGAACTGGAGCTGCAGATGTGGTCTGTGCTGTAAAACCACAGAGGAAAATGCTGCCCTTTTGTTTGTTTGACGCGGAAATGATGCATTTAAAACAAACTGGCTGGAAAGATGTTTAAAAATTAAGGTTCCCTTAAATCAGAGTGCTTATAGCAAACCAAAGAAGGTGAAACCTATGTGTACTGACTGGTGTTGGGTGTGCTGTGGGTCTTGAGCAGAGGAGTACTTTGCTCATTCAGCAGAAGAACTTGGGTCTGTGATACTACACCCAGGGGCTGGTGTTTCAGTGTGGTGTTCACACTGGTTTGCAGGGTAAATAACAGGATTCATTAAAGGTCTTGATAGCAACTGACAGGCAGGGCTGTCCAGAATAACCTTAATGATTATCTGATGTGCTTTTAGTGCCACAACATGAACTAATTAATTCTTCAGTATTAATGATGGATCAGTGAGCATGGCTGCAGGTTCAGCAAGGTGTATGCACTTCTGAAAGCTTCAAAGTAGTTCTAGTATAGATATCTTACCATGTATGTGAAACAATTTCTGTTCTCATTTTCCCTTAGGCAATACTGACCTCTAGAGTTTTGAAATTATGCAGAAACCAAGTCTGAAAAAAACCACTGTTTTTGTTTGTTCTCTCTTTTTACCCACTTAATTCTCAATGCTTTCTGCTAAATATTTTATTGTCTTTAAATAAGAACTTAATTTCCAGTCATTGAAACCTGTGCTGTATTTCAGTATGCTTTAAGAATCTTAGGGGTTTGGGAACATACTTTTCTAAGAATTGACACCCAGGTGAAGAAATTTTTTTTTTTTAAGGCTAGTGTTGAGATTTTCTGTCCTTCTTTGGAACCACAGAATGGTTTGAGTTGGAATAGACCTTAAGGATCATCTATTTCTACCATGGGCAGGGACACCTTCTACTAGATCAGGCTGCTCAAAGCCCCATCCAATCTAACCTTAAACACTTTCAAGGATGGGACATCCACAATTTCTCTGGGCAACCTGTTCCACTGCCTCACCACCATATCTTCCTGATACCTCATCTAAACCTACCCTCTTTCAGTTTAAAGCCATTGTGCTTTGTCCTTTCAAGTAACAGTAAACTGTGGAATGTTCAGACCTGGCATCAGATGAGACACAACGAATGCTCCCAGTCTCTGTGAGGAGCATTCATTGCCCAAGCTGGGAATTACAATATCTTGTGAGTAGGCTTGTTCCTAATGCTACTCCACAAGTACAAAGCAGTAGAGGGCAGTCAGCATTGTTATTACACATAACTCAGTCTGTTGCCATACAATCTGGCCCTCTGCAGAGATGAAATTGCTGGTTACTCTGTCAAATTAATGGTTAGGGGATTCCACCTACCAAGCTTGGCTTTGAACCTCATGATGAAACAAGTGGGAGGCAGTTTATTCTAAATCCACTCCTCTGAAGCACACCAACAAATGTTTCCATTAGTATTGCTGTCCTCCTGAGCTGTTTCTTCCCTCACCATTATGATCCTGCTGAACAAAATTACTCAAGAACACTTTTGCTCTCTGCTTTGAAGCATAGTGGGGCTCTTTGTTCTTACAGAAGGGTTGTTTAAGGAAATAACTGGAGCTATTTCTTGCTCTGAACCATTCTTCTTCCTTCAGTGGATTTCCAGTGGCAAAGCCTAAATATTGCTGCTTTGGATTTTCCCTCTGAACTCTGTTTTTTTTTTTGGAAGCACCACAGAAGAAGTCAGGCATGGGGTAATGCCTTGTGCACAAGTGTGCATGGAGAGGGCTCTTCCTCTTCTGCTTTGTGTGCACAGGTGGCCATGCACCCGTTCCTCCTGTCAGCCCCAACTTTCTCTGTTACAGTAGGAATGGGAATTAAATCTAAGACATCAATTCCACCTTCTCAGCTTAGCATTGTTCAATCTTTGCACTTCACAGAGTTTGCCTTTTGTAAATGTCAGGAGTGTTTGTGTTCCCCCTGCAGCCTGGGCGATGGTGGACGGTGGCGCAAACGTCAAACCTCGTTCCTCCTACAACGAGAAGACTCCAAGGATTATTGTGTCCCGCTCCCATGCAGGGAAAGTTGAGCAGGTTGCACGGCAGACATTTGGGAACAAGACTGTGATAATCCCAGCTGGAGGAGCAGGTTTGCTTCCTTAACCATCCTATCCACTTTATGGCTTCTGAATGATTTAACAGGATAGAGGTTATTAGACAAAAGGATGCAACTGTGGCATCTCCTCTTTTTTCCTTTTACCTTTTGGCTTTTTACATCCCTAAAAGAAAGGGATTGGACAACTGGGACAGTTTTTGTTGTGTACAGAAACTTAGTTCAGGCTTCAGGTTGTTCACAAGTTAAAATAGTGGTGAATGAAACCTGGAGCAGAGACGGTGTTGTGGTCCTTTCATGGGACACACTGTGTGTGCTTGTGGTGTGTGATTGTTCAGTGTCTCTGTGGAAGGAAAAAAAAGGGTTGTGTGACCAAATACAGCACCATGGAAGAGTCTCTTGGCTGCTAGTTAACTATTAGTATGCTTAATGAAACAATATTTTAAGAAAAAGCCATTAAAGTTTGGTACTATTGCTTGCATTTATGTCAAAAGAGAAAACTAATGTCACTGAAGCCCATTTTTTCTGCCTCATATTCAGGCCAAAGAGGATTCAGCTCACTTGATGTAACTTCACACAATGCCTTTGTGCATGGTACTGACAGAATGCAGATGCGAGGCACTGGTGTGAAGCAGTAGCTGGCTTAAAGCCTCAGAAAAGCCATGCAAAATTTGAATGTTACAGAAATGTAGCATTTTGTGTCTTTAATACGGAAAACCAGAGCTCCCTTACAGATTGCTTAGTCAAGAAGATCTTGCACACGTTCTTGGCAGTGAACCTGAAGGAGTTTTCATATGTTAAAGGAAGTGAAAGTATAAGGTATTATAGCAGATGTGCTCTCAGGCTTCACACTGCATAAGAAGATACAGGGAAGAGCAGTTTAATGAAACAAATTGGTTGAACAGTTGAAAAATGGGGGAAAAGAATCCATAAAAGAAACATTACTGTTTTGAGCAATAACCTAGTACTGCATAATGTATGCTAAAGGGGACTGCCCTGGGCTGAGTTGTTTTATTAACGAGTGGCAAATGCATCTTCCTGCTATTGGACTAAAAAGCAAGTTAAAAAAACCAAAAAAAAAAGATAGATTTCAGCATAATACAAAGATTGAGAAATAGCTGAGTGCATGTAAGAGCAAAACTCTCTTTGTTTTTGGTCTTGTTCTTTTAATGTGTCTCTAGATCAGTCTCTATGACATGTTGGTAAGGGCTGTCTAAAAATGATGTCCCCCAAATACCCAAGGCTTTAACTGGAGTGCAGTGGCAAAATCTTGGAGGTGGTGGTGTTCTTTGTCAAATTTTCTCTCCAGGTCAGAGGACAGGCAAAGTTTATTGGTTATGTACTGAGTGGCATGATATAATCAATGACATCACTTTCCTGAATCTTCCATGTTATCAGCAGTTAATTTATCCTTTGCCATGAATGGGAAAACTTGATTTAACTCCTGGGTTTTCTTTTTACCTCTGCCTGTTTCTTCTAGGTTATAAAGTATTGGCCCTCCTTGATGTGGCTGAAAAGAATCAGGAAGAAGCTGATGTGTACATCCATGTCACCTACATTAAGAAGTGGGACATATGTGCTGGAAATGCAGTGTTGAGAGCATTGGGTGGCCATATGACCACCCTGACTGGTGAAGAAATTAGTTACACTGGCTCAGATGGCAACGAGGGAGGACTTATAGCCAGTATCAACATGAACCATAAAGCACTAATTGAAAAACTTCCAGATCTGGAAAAAACCTCACACAAATAAACTTGACTGATGGAGAAGTACAAAGTCATGCTTTGGCAGCCTCCAAATGCTCTGTCTGAAGAAGCAGGTGTGAAAACCTGCTGGGAGAGATGCACAGCAAAGCAGTTTGGTGTTGGTTTGGGGACTATATCTTGTGCATTGGGTTTCTTCAAGTGGTGGTATTTAAAAAATAATAATAATAGTAATCAGAAGTAGGAAGGGGACTGAGTGCCTCTGGCCTCACTTTCCATGGTTTGGCTTTTTTCAGACTGTTCTGATGCAGTTCTTACACTCAAGGTGCATATCCAACATATGCTTGTGAACACAGGGGAACTAAAGGAAACTCCAAGCTGATTCAGACAATGCCAGAAGCAGTTCCCACAGGAACTTCTTGAAACCTTTTACATCTTGTTACTGTAGTTGTAGCAACTCCATAATGAATTAGGTAGGCAAAAAACAACCCAAAACAAACAAAACCACAACAAAAAGGTTGATTTGTGTAGGCAACTGATAACTCTGTAAACAATTCAGCAGGAAACATGACCCTGTGTTCTGTATCCCCTGAACAGAAAGCACAAGAAGGCTGACACAAATTTATATGCAGCAAGAGTTTATCCTTGACAGTGTGGCACTTCTGCTTTTGAAGAGAAGAAAAAAAAAAAAAAAAGTTCTGTACTATTTTGCCTTTTTTTGGTTTTTTGGTTTGTTTTGGTTTGTTTTGTTTTTCCTGAGGGTGTAAACCAGCTTAGTTCTGATGGGTTGTGTGACTATCAGTGTTTTATTAATGAGTGTAATTATTTCCATGTTTTCAAAAGAAGGCAGCATTTTCTTGTGTAGTTTTTAACAGTTGCTTCTTGTCCTTGATTACTTTGTACAGTGTTTGAAGATGCATGCTGGATTTTTCTCTGATGTAGGACTTGGTCATCATTTGTTGTTTGTGCCTGTAGAAGCAGCCTCTTCCTTCACTGCCTGTTTTTGTTTTCTTTTTCTTGGTTGGTTGGTTGTTTTTGTCCATTGAACAGAGCCATATGGAATGAGTTTAACAGACATACTGTGTCGATTGGTTGTTTCCATTTACAACATCAGATACAAGCCAGCAATTTTTCTACAACCCCAGAAATAACTTCCTGTCTCTTTTAGGTTAAGGCACTCTCTCTTTTCTGCAGAAAGCTCTTGAGCCATCCCAGGCAGCTTGTGGAAATGTACATGGGGATCATCTGAACTCAGATCTCTTTAAGCATCTCTGAAGAACACATGCTTGAAGTACAGCAGGGTCTGCAGAACTTTACCCAAAAATGTTCTTTGTCAATCCACTGCACACAGAGCAGAATCCCTTGGACAGCAAATGACCATTTGTTGCACTTCCCAATAAGTGGACTTCTATCTGCAAAAATGTCACTGCCTGTGGTGGTGTTCTCTGCATTGCATTGGAGGTTGCAATGTCCCTGGTACTGAATTGTCAGCAGATAAGCTTCCCATCTCTCTTTGGGAGCTAAACTTCTTTGACAGTTTGTACAGTTGAGGTTTAACAGACCCCAGAGAAATGCCTGTCTGCTTTTTCAAGCACAAAGAGGGTGAGGGCAGGGGAGGCTGCTTCCAGCCAAGGAGAACCTGGATGAATGGTTGGCTTCACTCAGTCTGAGCCTTTCTTCAGTGCTTTGTTGCAGAGATTTAGTCCCTGTCACACAATTACAGAGCTGACTTTGCCAAACTAACATTTACAGTCTTGTTTTCTGCCCTGTTGTCCTCAGTGATAAAATTGCTATATCCACCTCTACTGCAGTGTCACTCTGGTAACTCAGCTTGACTTTTGAACCACACTTTCTGTATGGTAGCTCTTGCAATGAAGTCCTAGCACCTGCTGTTAGTGTCTTCCCACCCCACAGACAGGAGATGCCACTCATAGAACATACCAAGAAACTGTTGAAGCCTTGTACATCATGATTTTCAGATGTCACACCAGTTCCTTCAGCTCTTCTGAGAGGAGTTTGGAAGGGCTCATCCAGTTTCCTTCCAAGGCTCCCTCTGGAGCCAGCAAGTAGCAGCCACTTTTCCCTCTTTGTTGTTCCTCATTTTTCTGTTCCTGATCTTTGCTCCTTTCTTAAGTCCATGGGGACAAGAAAAATGAGAGAGTGAAGGTGGAAACCCTCCCACAGTGGGAGAGTTAGAGCAGGAAACTATCCTCAGTCTGTTAATGTTTGGGACCAAAGTCGAAGATGCTAATTCTACCAAAAGTGTGATAGATACCAATAAAATAAGGAGAGATTCATGTGACTGGTGGTGCTGGGCATGCAGAAAAGACGCAAGTGGATTAAGAAATTCAGCTGTCTTTAAAAGCAGGAGAGGCAAAGCAGCAGAATGTTACAAGCATTCAGCATTTCTGTTGCTTTGGGTGCAGAGCTTCATTGCTTTTGAAAGAGGCTCCACTGGCCCTCTGTGAAAGGCCTGATTTTTGCTGAAGTTCCAGCAGCATTCCCTCTGAATTCAGCAGGAGCAGGAGCAAGCCAGATAAAATACAAGGAGTAAATTAAGCTAAGTCCTGAAAAGCTCAGCTTCTGCCAGTGGAGCAAACAACCTGGGTTGTGTTAAACTCACCTCTGACAGCTTCAGTCTATGTTACTAGAGGACTTGGAAGCCTCATCCTGAGATTTGGAGTGTTCCAGGGGGTGGTTTTATAGCCTATAGAGCCCACTTTCAGGTAACACTGTTTTCAATTTGGATTGTTCCATGTTTGTAATTCACTTTTATTCCTCTTTTTTCTTTTTTTTTTTTCTCCCCAAAGGACCAGCAACACTCCTGCATTTTTCCTGTTGTCCCACCAAATTGTGTTAGTATTTTCCAATTGTGTGCCAAACTTGAAATAATTCTCACAATAAACTCTCTGAAAATACTGCTCTGGGAGGATGTCTTTCTGATGCTTCTATCTTGTCTTTCTGATGCTTCTTTGTGCACCACGTTTGTTTACTTTATCTTTTTTTTCCCAGCAGTGCATGTCAGGCTGCTTCAGCTGTGCTCTGTCATGACTTTCTGCCCAAGGAGTGGGCATTAGTAACAGGTCCAACTGAGTTCATGATAAGCACAA